>NW_024583035.1:15076-16463 GCF_018398535.1 Haplochromis burtoni
ACTGGAATCGATAAGGGAATCGTTTTTAAAAGTGGCAAACGATTCCAAGGAATTGAAAGAGCAAGAACCGGTTTTCGATACCCATCCCTATTCACCACACTGATGTTTTAAGTTATAAGTATTTCATACTTTGTTTATTCTATAGTGATGCATTGTATTATATTAAATCATATTTGTAGTGGCTGTACTGTGACGAAATCAACAAAATCAGAAAAAGCTGCTGGCATCACAGCTTAACAAGTTAAAGCTTTTGATAGCTGGAGATGGACAAACCCATGAAAATAAGATGGACTGCAGTTTCCAATGGGATCCAAGCCAAGCGTGCTTCCAGAAACAATAGCTAATTGCAGCCACAAGATGCACGTTGTCTACTGATCAGAAGGTCAGTGGATTGATCCCTGAGTCGCCCAGTCTCCATGGGCAAGACACTGTACCCCAAGTTGCTCTGAGCTCTATTAAGAACTCTCCAAAAAGGTCAAACAGGACACAGACAATAAAGAGGTCCAGTTTAATGACTCAAAGAAGCTAAGTAGACTCCAATTGGTTATGAGGGGGAAAAACTATTTGCAGAGATCAAAACTAATTTCTGTACCATGCTGTAAACAATCCAGTACCCGGCAAAACATGTAATTAAGTCATTACGCTTTTCCTCTCCAAAATTTGAAATGGGCAGGCATGCAGAAGTTATATTACCAGCAAGCGGAGAGAATTTACTTAGAGGCACAAAGTCGGTAGTGAGCAAAAAAACATATGAAGTACATTTGAGAGTCTTTAATCACTGGAAACAATTAAGCTAGGTGTCTAATATGTATATACATGTATAAGTGTTAATAATGTATGTTTGAACGCTTTCCCTTGATTATTTTCATGTTGACTTGAAAGTTGCAGTAAGCTGTTACTGCAGCTTACTGCAACTTCTACATGTGTGTACATTTCACGTCTTGGAGAGGCAAAGCATGAAATGGACACAGTGGACCATTTCACGCTTTGCTGGGATATCCGGTTGCTGTAAATGGGCTTTTTAATCCTTTCAATGGACTATGTTAGTTTTTGGAGACTGACTCGCTTTCATCCCGTCTGTAAGTGGCAACTTCCACATGAGCTTCATTTTTGAGCTTTGGAGTGTGGAGTCTCTTGGTTTACTAATAAAATACAGTGTTGGGGAGTAACGGAATACATGTACCGGCGTTACGTATTTAAAATACAAAACATGAGTAACTTTTTACAGCTACCGTTTAAATAGGTGGTAATCGGAATCCAGTTATGTTGTTGAAAGAATAGAATGCACGGCACTGACGCCAAGTGAACTCCAGGAAGCCCTGATAAGTATGCCCAATAATAAGGCTCCAGGTCCAGACGGCTTCCCTGCAGAATTCTACAAAGAATT
>NW_024583035.1:26528-60849 GCF_018398535.1 Haplochromis burtoni
AAAAATAAAAAAAAGAATGCACGGCAGTCATTTCCTGTTTCATATGTTAGGCTATCCCTTCTCTATGCCTTCTCCAATTCTGGTGAGTAAACACAGTCGGGCGCAGGTTTAGCTTGTATGGATGAACATGCAGTCATATATCGGATGGGTGAGAGTGGTGTGATCGACTATTATTATTACTATTAATGAAGGCCACTCGTCGGCGAGGTAACTGTCACGGGTTGCTCTGAGGATCCACTCGCAGGACTCCGGAGTTGTGTTTTAACAGAGACGGTTGATTTACAAGATCTTCACCAAGTGTATTTACAGACAGTGCGAGGATAGTGCTATATACAAGATGTGAGAGGCACGGTTCCAGGGCTCCAGGGAAAACAAGGGAATCACACAAGCGCTCACTCCAACCTCTCTCTCTCCGCTAGTGACCAGTCACTCCTTCCACACTCCACACGGGGAAACATAGGGACGGCCCCGGGGAATCTAGAACACAGAGACACACGTTAACTTTCTGAGACGGAGGCACGGGAAACTTGGGCTCGACGTGTCCTGACTAGAGTCATCACAACAATCCAGCGTTGAACAGCTGACCTCCTCCTTCTAAAATACCAGCTGGTCTGATGAGGCCCAGGTGTTCCCAATCCAGGAAGGCGTGGGCCGAGGGCCTGATCCCACCATGAGTTCCGCCCTGGCAAAACAGGAGAGAGAGGGAGAGAGGGGGAGAGAGAGATAGAAAAGGAGAGCCAGGAGTGGGGAGATTATGATCAGTGCCTTGGTCGTGACAGTAACATCGTTAGCTGGCATTAGTTTAGGTTAGTTCATAGACTACAGACTGTTTGGCCATTTCTCAGATTCTCAGAACTCAAGTACACGAGTCCATACTCACATTTTCGCTTGTCCGGACTTCGTAAGTTCACAGGGCAGTCCAGACTTCCCGACAAAGCAACACGATCATTCTACAATTGGAATGGCACTGTACTTGATGACATCACAGCTCTGGAGTTTTTACTGACATCCTCTTTTAATTTAAATTTGATTAATATTTGCAATGGAAATAACACATGACATAAAAAAATTGCACATGATGTAGTAGGTTTTTTTAAGAAAAAAATATAATTTAAAAAAGTATCTTAAGCACTTTGACAAAATTCAATTTTAGTATCATCTATTTCATAATGTCTAATACGTTTCATACAGTTAACCACAATCACTACATGACAGAAACACAAACTTAATCTCTCTTAATAAACGTAGTACACATGTATACCTGAATAAAAATAAAACAAGTGAGATGTTAGAACACTCTTATTTATTTTAGTAAATACTCAAAACTTAAAATAGACAGCTGGGGTTTGGAAGAGAATTGAACAAATATTTAAAATATAATTTGATCTTTTTTTTTCAGGACTTGATGGATAGCATTAACAACCTGCAAATAATCATGTGCAGTTCCACATGATTATTAACAGACAAAAAGAAAAAAATATTAATGATACAGAAATCGTTTTCTATATGAGATCACTACAAAAAGTGCAGCCATACCTAAAATCCACCCTACCGTTACTCATTTAACATTAAGATTTAAAAATCTAGTTGATATAGGTATGGCGAAGAGCCTTCAGTAATAGTAATAAATCACACAGCAATAGTACATTCATAGTTGTAAAAGGCATGACAATATTTTAAGTATTCCAAAGTATTCAGAATACTCTCATTCAGTAACTTAACGGAATATGTTACAAAACACATTTTGGACCATGTATTCTGTAATCTGTAGTGGAATACATTTCAAAAGTAACCTTCCTAACACTGATAATATATAACAACACATAAAATTACTTGCACACCGAACCTGTATGCCTTTAAAAGACTGATTCAGATACAGAATATCAATAGAGAATTCCCAAGTGAAGGCCCATTGTGTTGCACATGAGGGAAGTAATGGATAAAAGAGAAATTTAACTCCAAGGTCAACATGTGTCACTCATTAGTTTCTCCTGACGATGACCCACAAAAACTCTAAAGTCTAGTTTTTAAATATGCATTCCTCATTCCTCTTGGAGCTTAAGAGAATTTCATCTTACACCAAGGTCATGCATTTATCAAAAACCCACATCTATCATGTTGTGATTATGTCTGCTCCTTCCCTCTCCTCTTATATCCCGAAACTGTTATCATTTTATTATCAGTAATGCAAGTCAAGTACCCCAAAGATAGTGTGTTAGTGCTTTATAAAACCAAGAGATAAACATGAACAACACACTCAATGCGAATAGATTCACACACTGGGCACTCAACCAATTCAAATGATTCAGAACATTCTTGCTATTAGTTTCCCCAGGTCTTTCTGCTGTTTCTTCTTTCTTCTTTTTTTAATATTGACTCTGCTCTCACTTTGACCTCTATCTAAACACAATGCAGTCTTTAAGACTTGACATAGCTTATGTGATGCTGACAATGTGAGAAATCGAACCTTATTTCACCAAGAATTCAGTTATATGCTAGTACTTTTATGCTCCTCAGTTGGATAGGTCTAAATCTTGAAAACTGATATTTGAAATGTGCTTAACAGTATGGCTCAAAATGAGACTTGTGTGTTTAAGCATGAGTTGGACTCAAACACCAGATTCAGAAAATCAACAGAAGTTTTACAGAGTACTACTACTGGAACAGGTCTGAAGATTCTGCCAAAGAGTACGTAAAATGTCAGAAACAGCCAAGTTGAGTTTGATAAGACTATAATATTTGCAATCAGACTCTGAGACTTTACTTTTTCAGTATCTTTAGAAGGAGAAACAGAGGGGCTACTGGAAGATGATCCCAGGGAGTGGAGAGAGATTTGGCAGCGAGTGGGCAGCTGTGTTTCAGGTAAGTTATTTTCTTTGTTGGTGCAACAACCAGCTAGAGGGCTAAGGCAAGAAAACTGGGAAGTCTCTGTTAAACTCCTCAAGGTAACGGAAATCTGGGAACACAGAGGAATAACAAGGATTTCAGGTATCCACCTGGAATTCAAATGGGAAAGGAGCATTATAGGATGAAAAACAGAAAAAACAGGTAGAATATATGGACCTAATTACCATCAGAAATATCGCCATCATCTGGTGGAGAGTAGCTGGTCCTTAAAGACCATAAGCTGATCAGACAGTGTAGAACAGATGCGGAGGAGAAAACCTGGACAAGAGAGCCTCTGTCCACAGTTTGACCAGCAAAGAAATGCCAGTCCACAACTCTACCTGAGAGTGAGAGAGGAAAAAAAAAAACAGAGACTTTCTTTATATTCATATTATAAAAAAAAGCATATTGGCGGTTATCCACGTTTTATTTTGAGGAGGCATCTAACTCATCTAACTAAGGAAGGCATGTTCATTTTATTCTGCACACATCCGTTCATAGATAGCTATGAACGAATCATAGCACAACCACGAGCTGGCTTCCACGTGGGAGTGGAAGTTGTCCTGATTTGGAATCATTGTATGACCTTTAACATCAGCTCATGACATTCGTTTCTCACTCATATTTTTAATTAAACAAATATTTGTGTGTAAAGATTTTACTACTGAGCAACTACGCAATTGAGTTTAGTATAATACTGTACAGAAATTAAACAGGTCTATTGAGGATAGCAATTAAAAAAAATACGAGTAACATATATATAGTTAAAATGTGGGTTATAAGAAATATCCCTAGATTATGGCAGTTAAAACCAAATAAAGTTATTGTCATCTGTCTGTCTAGCATATTTACCCCATATCACAATACTAACTATTGGGTTTTTGGTTGGAAGCCATGCTGTATGTGAAGTTTGTGTTTTCATTAAATACTCGAAATCCATCCTGTTTTATGGGTTCAGTGGAATCATTCATCACAGTGCTCTTGATCTAAATATTCATCTAGCATATGAGCCTCCATGTTCTTTGATCTTTTTCACTTTGCTTTGTGATGCTGTAATGAAGTCATAGTAATGAAGTCATCCCTTTCAAGACTAAATGTCCTACTCTGTGTTGTATTTTAGAATAGATCTGCCTAAGTAAACTTTCAAATGATACATGTGTTGTGTGTGTGTGCTCTGTGCTGAGAAGCTGATGAAAGAAGCCCAGTTCTGTAGAACTACAGAACAATTAAAGTCCACGAGAGAGGCTGAAATTAGAAGTTAAGAACAGTATAAGGTAAAAACAGCAACGCAGATTAAAAACAGACCTACTATGATTGTGCTTTTTTTTTTCTTTTACAGAAAAGTCGGCAGCTAAATGTAATGCCACATTTACCAGTATGAAGATGGTTAAAAAAAAGTATGTGTGAATTATCAAAGCTTTTCTGAGTCAACACCCCAACTGTTTAGAGCCATGCCCCAGATATTTCTGTGTGCTTAGTGATACTGATGGTTTGATGAAACAGAGCATTACCCAATCAAATTAAACCTAATTCATGGATTGATGATATCATCACAAATCAATTGTCATAATTTTTTAACTCCGCTCTAGTAAGAAGTCTGTTAAATAACATAATGAGTGTGTCAAAATACCAAATACAGCTATTAATTGGGCTCTGACAGATCTGAAGTGTGTTAGACGAATACTTGAATCTTACAATATATAAACATGATGTCAGGGCCTCATGTGTGGATGAGAGGAAGAGAGGATCAAACACAGGACTTGTGGCTTGATTGAAGATGAGAATGGCGTTTATTATACAGACTGGCTGAACTGAAAGCACACACGGGAAAGACAACATCAATGACAAGACACTGAACTGATGAAACTGAGGAACTTAAATACGCAGGCTGAATGATGATGACGATTGGAGACAGGTGAGAGCACGGCTGAACATAATCCGACTAATGACGCAGAAAGTAGAGCTGGAACATAATGAAACCAGAAAAGGGAACATATGGAAAATAAACAATGAACAGGAACTGAAAACACTGGGTCAAAGACCCAGGAACCCTGACACATGACTTCAATGAATACCTGGAGACTGTAGAAAACAATGATATACACATATATGCATGTGGCATAGTAAAAGTAATTCCATTACTCTGCAGAAGAATCCCAATCTGATGGAAAATAAAGTACACATATCCAACTGGGCAGCTGTTACACATGGATTTCAGGTTTATATGATGAAATTGTTTGAAAAAGGCATTGCTCAGGTGTCTCAACCAACAAAACCACATAGTCCAAAGCAATTTCTAACGGAGGTGTTCACCCTTATAGAATAACATATTGATTCTCTTTCAGCTGCCTCCCATAGATCTCGGTTACAATTGTGAAGTCAAAATAGTACACTGGAAAAACAGTTATATTTTGGTTACATTACGTACTCTGTCATCACATCTAGTACTTTTTAACTTTTTACCTTCTGAGTAGTGCTGATGTTTTTGGTCATTATTGAAATGAAGAATGTGTCTTTCTTTATAAATTAGATTAGTACATCACCCTTAAAACCTTCCATTCCCTGCAGCACATTTCTGTGATTGCGGCCCCATGCTTATTTGTACTGCTTAGCAAATCTGCCCTTTAGAGCCAGAATAGCCACATTAATGGGAGGAATTCAACTTTTGGGTTTTAAAGGCATTCACAAATTATTAATATTCATTCTGTTGTAAATAATATGGTAAGAAACAAACTATACTATGTGTTTGATTACATGTATTCCTGTGGTAGTATCCCTAATGGGCTTTCCCTCACAAAGTACTGCACACCAGTAAATCATGCCTACTTGACAGTATCTTGAAGGCAAGCTTTTAAGTTCACCATTGGCCTTGAGAGCATGAATTCTAGCTTGCACACATTTATTCATGTGCTAACTGTGTATATAACCAACGAAATTTCTTTCGGCAGTTTCTGCATCCTCAAGTGATTTACTCTTAATATGTGCTACTGGAGCGGAGGGAGAAAGCTGGTGAATAAGCTCATCACTCTGCCTTTAAGTGGCTGCCAGGCATCCTGGCTTTACCTCTATTACACTCTCTGTCCAGGCTTCTGGTGGAATTAAACATCTATTTGGTTAAAGCTTCACAATTTTGTTCAGGTAACCTTGATGACCTTGAATGTGCATATTCAAATCTGTCGGTGTCTGAGGCTCAGAAGCAAGGCTTTGCTGTGCTCTGTCACAGGGGGATGAACTTTGCCTCAATTGAATCCTTTAACCGTAGGTTGTTGTGGGAAAAAAAAGAACTCTTGAAGTCTCCCTGCTGGTATCTTACGGCAAGCTGTTGCCCTCTTCTTGGTGTTTTGCTGAAAGGGAAATCTTTATAGTATAACAAAGTATACACAACAAGCAAATACAGTGAAATCTGGATGATTTTTTATCTGAACAGTAACTTTATTAACATATTCCGTTCAATTCAAATGCAGCTTAGAATTAAATAAGATTGACATTTTAAAAAGAAAAAAAAATAATTTTTGCGTGTTTAAAGTATTTGAGAATTTTACTGAGAACTAGTCTAGCTCATAAAATCTAGTATTCTTTTTGTTTTACTCATTGTTTTTCAGATTTTCTTTTTAACCTGTTATGTATTCTACATACGATTATGTTATGTTGTTTTCAAAATGCCAGATTTCTTACAGCATTTAAAATAAAGTGCAGTAATATTGGGCTCATTTGATGGCAGACTGAATAAAAGAACAAATCAAGACTGAGAAAGGAGAGCACAATCATTAAATGTTGATTGCTCGTTTCAGGTCAAGGGGAAGGCACAGTAGAGTGTTTAAAAAGAAAAATGCCAAAGGGGAAGAGGAGAAGGGCTCTATTTACTCATCCACAGAGGGGAACAATTGTGACTGAATTTTGCTCAAGCTAAATCCAGACTGTGGCAGGACATAGAAAAGCCTCTGTAGGTTGTATGAGGACAAGACCTTTTACATCCCCGGGGAGCTCCATTACTTACAGTGGATGTAGGGCCAACAGCACCATAGAAATCTTTGAGAAAGAGCTAGAGTAAGTGTAAAGCGAGTGAGCGAGAGACATAGAAAAAAAGGGAGAGAGTAAGCAAAAACAGTCCAAAGAAAGATCCTTTGACTATCTCAAACCAATGAATTCTCCACTCTCCTCCAGTAGAGAGTTTTCAGGCCCACAGTACCATCACACTGCTTTAAAGGTCACTGAGAATCAGACACTGCATACTTACCAAGCCTCCTGACCTGGCCAATCAACCACCAGCCAAGGGCTTCTTTTTTTTTTTTTTTTTTTACACAGACTGAGATGAGATGGGCTGTGTGCAATCAACTGAGAGAGACTGACCCCTCAGCCATGTCAGACCTTTTTTTTTAACCTTTCGGTTAAGGCGTACCTTTGTTGTGGAGAAGCGGCTACCCTCAACGCAAAGGAAATTGGTCTTTTTTTTATATGATGCTGTGCAAACATTGTGCAAAGTGTGCAAAGAAATACACATATTAATGTATATCATATCCTGAAAGAAAATATAACTCGTAAGGGCATTGGCATGGGACATTTGTTGGTGTCCTGAGGTCCTAGAAGTTGGCAGGAGTTATTTCATGTCATGTGAATGACAAAGTGAGATCTCTACAGAGCAGGCTTGTTGCATTCTTATTCTGAACTTGCTCAACTGGATTTGGGTTTGGGCAATGTGAACAAGTTGCCATGAGTAGCTGCACTTGTTGAGATGGGTTCTGTATACCAAAGCAACATTTCCTATTACACTCTCTGTCCAGGCTTCTGGTGGAATTAAACATCTATTTGGTTAAAGCTTCACAATTTTGTTCAGGTAACCTTGATGACCTTGAATGTGCATCTTCAAATCTGTCGGTGTCTGAGGCTCAGAAGCAACAATTACCTAATTACCTTTGTGTGTATGTCTGTTATGTAGGCATGGTCTGAAAGAAACTCTACAAATACATTTTTGCTAAAAGGTTGCAGCACATAAATCCACTGGACTTTTCAGACACACAATCTATTAATCTGTGAATTGTGAATTCCCAGGAGAGACCCCCACACCTACTAATTACCTGGGTTTTCATCATGACCCTCAGAAGAGCCTTGTAATTGATGAAAGTGCAGCTCCCATACATATTATCTGGTTAGATGCTCTCATTAGACAATGTATTACAGGCCGAGGAATATTTTGACATACCAAACCTTCATTCTGGGATCTTTGGTTTTGTCAAGATTATAACTGACGTGTTATTTTCCTGACTCAACCTAGTCATGGCCATTTTATGACATAGTACTTCAAACCAATCATGATTGTGTCATGAACAAACAGAACTAGCAAGCTTTAGCTGTGTGTGCCCTCAAATCCAAGTGTGAACAGTAGCAACCCTGGGACATTACCTCAGTTGATTCCTGTGTTGAGGGACAGGATGAGCAGAAATCCTGACACTATGTTGGGCTAGCTTGACAGCTGACAAATCTGCTTGCCTCCTGAAAGCTAGAAGCTAACGGAGAGAGTGGAAAGTGCAGTGACTTTTTTTTTCTTTTACCAAAAAATGTAGCAGATCTGTTATCTACATCTATCAGCAATTAGCGAAGATTACGGTCATCTGAATGCAGGTTTAAATTTTGTGAATAAATGCAGCGTAATTTCCTCTTATTTGTGTTGATGTTATACCAAAGGGTGTGCAATCATTGGAGGAGAAAAAGTAAAAGATAGCAAGACCCCATGTCCTGAAAACCACAGTGAGCTGGACTGTGAGTGGGCCTGTCATGTTCCTCCAAGGCAGTGATAGCATGATGTGTGCATCTGAACTGACAGCAGGCTGGAGCAAACAGATCTCCCATCTCTGTGACACTGGCAGTGCTCCTTTGCCACGGGTATTTGGTTCACTTTGAACATGTCAGCTGCATTCATCAAGTTGACTTTATGATCACTTGTACACCAACACAGCCTTTGAAAAGTTTGTAAAATAAACAGCAACTTTAAAATGTAGGTTGCTGACTTTGCATTGCTTTAAGGTATGCATACTTTTATACATCATGCTTTAAGTCAAACTTGATGCACAATTTATTTCGAACTACGTTATTCCATTTCTTACACCTATACGTCTTGGTAAGTACACCACTGATGAGCCTGGCACAAGCATTGTCTCTGCATCTTGACAGGTTTCAAAAAACACCAGTATGTTGTACACAAGGGATGACACACTTTGTGACAATCTCACACATCATGAGGGTATTGTCACCATGTGATCGCAGATCACAATGTGTCTCATATTGTTATTATAGTCTGTTTTTATGGTAGTCTCTGTGAAGTGTGTTGCTATTTTGAGGAAACCCCAGGCTGCCAAAGCCTGCTGAGAGTGATTCTGTCCCCCCTCTTAGGACTCTGTGATTGCAATCCTGCATGTGGTGAAAAGTCCAGATTAGATTGATGTTTAGAAGTTTGAGTATGAATTTAAATTTCTTGCCAACTGAGATGAAAGATGGAGAAAGCCATGACACTATTTTCTGGGGAAATCTTTACATTACAGGGAAACGTGAGCAAAGTAAGGATGCTTACACGCTTGAAAGAAATAGCAGTTGTTTAAAAATGGGCCCCTTCCTAAAGACTTAGGAGGAGTCACTGTAAAAAAATTAGAAACATACCTGAATCGATGAGAAATTTTTATTTTGCCATCAGTGTTTCCAGTGGATATTATCAACAATTTACATCAAAACTGCAATTGTAAAGGTTCCAAGTACAGACGCCAGCCACGCAAGGCTCTCAGTTTTGCTCCTCTTGAAGGCCCGAAATTTAAAACTTCTTTCAAAAGAAAATGTTATACCATTGTTGTGTCTCTGCAGGCTGACTAGCACTGGCCATAACTGGTGAACTCTTGCTAATAGGTAAGACGGGTAAAGTAATCTATTAACTACAAGCTACAATTGAATTATAAAAAGGACAACACAGTTTCCATCTTTAGATGTTTATTCATCATCAAAATTTTTACAAAACATTATCTGACAAATAATATACTCAAATAAGAGCCATATTTTTGCGCTTGGACCAGGTCTCCACAAAAATGCTTTAGGTCTGATTACAGTAAAAAAGGAAATTAAAAAGAAAAAAAAGAAAAAGGAAAAAAATCAACAACAAACCAACTACCAAAGAAAACAATGCAGAGCATATTTACAACCTACAGAAGTTGAAGCTGTCTGCAGGATATGAATGAGGGGGAGACAGTGGGAATGAAAAGATTTATATGGAGAGTATTTTAAGAGGCAACAAAAAAACATGGGAAAGGACTTGGGCCTGCAAGGAACACAAAGACTAATTATGATATTGCTTTCTTTCGAGCTCCTCCTTCTTGCTTTCTCATTGCACTGTTAACTGAAAGCGAAGAATGCAGCACATTTAAATAAAAAACATGCTCTCTGCAGCGCCAACATTAAATCCAATTAGGGGTGTAAACGGGCTTTGTCAGACAAACGAAAAAGTGTGTTTCCCCAACAGAGGTTAATGATCATGTCTTCCTTTTCTGTGTCCCCGCTGACATGAGCAATGGTAGAAAAACAGAGTTAGGACAATGTAGGTCATAGGTTAAAGACTTCTTGCTAATGTAAAAGAGAATGGAACAATAACAATCAATGGGGACCGGGCTGGCCTGAACATCAGTAATGGTAATGCTGGTTCAGAGGAGGTAGAGGAGTAGGTGCTGCTATAGATACACAAACCCACACACACACGTGCACACACAGAGGCCCTCTGGGTACATGCGGGGAAGCTAAATCGCTAGCAACACTTCCAGTCTCTCTTTTGCATCACAGAAGTTATTGATTCTGTATAAACACTGATGACAGAGTAACAATAACAGGAACGCAAATCTAGAAATTGCAAATGAGGAATATTACCATTTGTCTTTTTTTTTCTTTCTTTATTTTAATTTTTTTGTTTTTATCCTATTTTTGTTTTTGGAGTGAGTGTGTGCTATATGGGAACGTCCCAGTGCTGCTTAATAGAAAGACACAAATATATGGCAGAGGAAGGAAAGCTACAAAGCCATGTCTGGCTTGGAATTAAATTTTCAAATCCATTTATCAGATAATGGATTAGAGTCCACTGTACCGTTTGATGAACTGGAATGGGGGTGTCAAACCCTGCTGTACCTATATTATCCTTTTATTAAGCACATGTGTCTTTTTATGTGTTTGTACATCTCCGTCTGTGATTGTTTCTCCAGCAAAGACTAAGAAGTGGATTACTGATAATAGTGTAAATGATAATTCCTGTTCAGATAAAGTGCATCTTTGTATGAGCGCATGCATAATACATACAGTTCAGAGGATGCAAATATGTCGTAGCTTAATCTGTGTGCCATATGTGCCTCTACAGAGTACAGACTGGATGTGTGTTGCAAGTGTGAGAGCATGGCTGAAGCTGTTTGTGTCATTTCTTGCAGTGGAAACAAAGCTGCCCTGGAGCATTCAAAATATATCACAACGCTTTCCTTGTAACAGAATAAAATGTCCTCGCACTTACCCATTTGTCCCTCTATGTTCTCCCTATTAAACAGTATCTCTGTCTATCCTTCTCTTCTCCCCTGCTTTTCCTGTCCCCTTGGAGATGTGCGTTTAGCTTTTCCTCTAAGCATAAACACTGAAATATAAAAGTTTTTCACTGCAGTTCTTCAGACCTTTATTCACCCCACCCAAAGCAAGAAGAAAAAAAGGCGAAATTTGAAAAAAAGAAAAAAAAACTTTTCCCAATGGGGAGTTGAGCCCGAACACAAAGAGTGACAGGGACTGGGGAACTCGGGTAGTATAAACCCATAAACAAATGAAGCAGAAGAGAAAACAAAGCCTACTGGCATTGCGGGGCTAGCACAGACGGTCCTGGAGTTCAGCTCAAACATGCATCATTAGCATGCACTGCTTGTGCTTCCAGCTCTCTGATGGCAAAATAAATGGACAAAAGACTGAATAATTACTGGCAGCAGAATTCAAACATTTCGCTGAACATATCTGATTTTATCTGGGAGGTAGTCATGATCAATTGATCATTTATTAGTAGCTGATTTAATTGTGGATATACAAAGATGGTATTTGCATTTTCTAATTACACATGAGGGCAAAGAAGCTTTGATCTTTATGTTCAGTCTGAAATCAACTATAATCACTGTTCTGAAACCTGCATTAATTAGTATGCGTAGGGTACTAGGCTTAACAGGAAACTATTAAAGGGAATGCCTGTCCCAGGTGTGAGTGCTCGACACAAACCTATTTCTCTATTTAACAGCCTACAGTGCCAGGGAATTATACTTTAATCGAGACAAGGGCATGAATGGGTCAGCAAACAAGATGCTTTAAAAACAGTGAAGTTGTCCATGACATGTGCTGCCGGTTCTAGGGCACTCTGGACAGGAATTATCTCCCGTACTGTTTGTCTCTGGTTCAGTGCTCCTCCCTAAATGGGCACAGTTTCCTAAAATATCAGCATGCAGACAGAAATAGAACATTGTTAAACAGGTTCACCCGAGTCACCAAGCAGCAGACATGAAATTCAGGCCAAGGAGTTATCAGGGGTGAAATACAGCAAGGCAGGACAATACATGGATAGAATTGAGAGAGCTCCCATTATAAAGACATTGGCACAGCTGCTATTACAAAGTAAACTCCACCATCACTATTAAGCAACCGTACTGAGCGAATCAACTGCTTTTTTTTTAATGCAATGTCCTGTACATGAAGGGACCGAACCCTTCTTAGTTGTGATATCATGAAGCATTTCGGGTCAGTTGTTTTTTTTTTTGTTTTGTTTTGTTTTTTGATAAAACATTTAACAAAATAATGGCACATTATAAAGAACATCCTTCACAAGTTAAACTCTTGGTATAAAGAAAAGCACACTTCTCCCCGAGTAGACCTTGAAATGGCTGATAGTGTTAAAATTCTTGAACAAGAGGAATGGATGTAACTAACAACACGTTATGTAATTACCACCTGTGAGATGGCTTCTCCAACATGCCTGATGGCAGAACAGGAAATATGAATCTCTGTCAAGTTTGGCGCTTGAAGTACATCACAATAACAGGGCTCAGAATCTTCCCCTCTTCGCGTTATTGAGTAAAATGACTGGATTTGAGAAATAATGCCAGTAACATATTTTGTTTTTAATGGTAGAGTGGTAGAATAGTGACGGGAGCAGATAGAAAAATACTTATCATTGAAACAACGAGAGCATTACAGTAGGAACCTCCTCACCAAGTCATCTTAGTAATATATTCCCACTGGAAAGTGAATAAGGCTCCTCTTCTGTTCACAAGCAGTTTGTGTTTCAGAAGAAATGAAGTTCATACCTTTTTTTTTAATCTTTAAAGACTCATTATTTACATCATAAATAAGTTCTATTTGATTTTGTCCTTTTATTCATCTTATAGAATTTCTTGACATCATCTTTGAACACCTCAAAAATTTTCAAGCAAAAAAATATAATACCAAAATGAAATAAAACAAAAACAATGCATATTTGTTTGAATATGCATCATCTTTCTTGGGAAATGTTGGCCCCTTGCAGTTTCATGTGTGGATCAATCAGTCTCTCTGTAGGAAGAGCAAGCGTAAGTTCCACAGCTCCCTAGAGTATGACCACTGACATGTAGGAAACTGGTGCACTGCTTGAGTTAAACTGAGGACATTGTTTGACAGGCCATGCAAGCCGTATCCGAAATCCTCAACAGCTCCATAAGTCAACGAGCAGCAGTGCTCAACATGGTGGCCAACGGTTTACTGATTAGGAAAAAGAAAAAACAAAGAAAAAAAGAGAAAACATTCCTTAATTTCGGCTCACTTTCTGGAAAAAATTGAGATGTCAGGCAAAACCTCCTGTATAGTCTGTGGGATCATATGCAGGTCAAAGAGAAGTCAACGTGCTGGTTCAGCATGCCACCACTAGGCACCATTATTCTCTGTGGTGGAAGAGCACATGGCCTAAGTCTGGCCAACCCAGCAAGATGGTGCTCTTCAAGTAGTCCAGTTAATGAAAGTCAAACATTGACTCAACAATGTTTCAAATGACTGTTTGGGGCAGTGAGAGTGGTTTGACCTTCAGTGAAGTAGACCTTTTCAATAATATGTACAATACATTTCATTCAAATGTTCTTATTTTAGTTTTTCCATGATTGCCTTTTTTTTTTTAAAGCATAGTGGGTTATTCAGCTGGGATATAGTCATATACGGTACAATGACTTGTTGTTCATCTGTGTAAAGGGTCTTTATATATTTAATACATTTATGGAACATACAGTTTATGCTGCTTTGAATTATGTTTTTCATAGTAACACTAAGATCACAAGAACTGACTTGAGCTTACGTTGGGAGTGCCAGGTGTGATACCTCATTATGATAAATACGTTCATAACCTTTCAACATGATGACCCCGTTGATTATTCTATTTCTTTAAGACAATTCTAGTCCATTCGAAATCATCAGGGGATCTAGTAGTAATTATAAATGTGAACTGGCAGAGGCTAGTTCAGTGGAACATCTGACATTTAAAAAGCTCCTTAGTTAAAGTACCTTATGTGCAAAAAGAAAGAAAAAATATTAGTAAACTCTTTGGTTTAACATGCACATTAATGTAATTCAGTACAAAATATGACACTCAAAGAAACAAAATATTTATGTAATTAATGAAATTATATATGTTAACTTTTTTAATAGCTAGTGAGTAGAAATTGTAATGTTAATCACAGTAAGAAGCCTTCTGCTCTTCATATGCTCTATCTCTTCGATCTTTGATGTTACTGCCCTCACTTGTCGTGAATGAAAACTTGTGTTTATTGCACTTTCCCTTTCACTCCTGACTCAGAGTAAGCTGGCTGCTGCTGCTGTGAACAGATGCCCCATGATGCTGATATGGGATATGACAAAGATCAAATTTGGAAATAAGGTAATTCTTTGTGGCATATGCTGAATTAACCTCCCTTGAGTCAGGGACCCTTTTTTTTTCTATGAGTTGTTTTGGAAAAGAAAAACAAAATGATCAGCAAGAATGTCTCACCCAACTGTATATGGTTGAGACTGTGTGTTTCAGATGATAAATGCCTTCAGGCATAATTTGAAAATTTTGTCCTCTAGTTCACATACCGATGTTCTAAGAACAAGGCCCCACTGAATAACCAGCTCGCCTGCCCCTTCATTTCAAAGTCATGGTGAATGAGAGGCCCTTGCCCCACTTCTAACCATGCTCACTAGCGTCCAAATTTGAGTGTGCCAGTGCGCTCAGAAGTAGGAAAAGGACTGCTGCCGGGACCCTCAGTTGGTGGTCTGAGGGTCGATGGAGGAGAGCGAGGTCCTGGAACAGGGGCACCCATGCTGGCAGCAGAGGGCACTGCTGGCAGTGCCACTGTCTGTATAGTGCCTCTATCACATGGCCCAAGGTCCTCCAGGCCCTCCAGGCCCTGTGGGGGTCCCTCATAACCCATGTTTAGCCGCAAGGGTTGATGGGCCTGGCAGTAGTCTACAATAGGCTGTTCATAACGGTAGAAGGTCAGTGCACCCATTTGATGAGGGACCTGTTTGGTAAGAACAGAAGGGGTGATGGAGGTAGAAGACATATGGAATGATTACAGGAGAGTGGAAGAAACAAAGGAAAGAGAATGGAAGAACAGAGGAAAAAAAGAGAGAAAAATAATTAGCCATATAGCTTCAAAACAAATTCTTATTTATCTGTATCACAAAACAGAAAATGAAATTATATCTGTCAAATGAAATTTTTCTCCTTTTATTAATCCTGGATATGACCTGCTTATGTTATTGTACCTTCAGCCAATGTAAGAATAAATCTTTTCTGGCACTTCAAATATTTAAAACAGGGTAGCTTTTATGAACACAAGTCACAACAGCCACAGCTGTTTAATTTTTGAATTAATATTACATACTTTTAAATGTTAAATTTTCTGAAGCATGTAATTTGTTACACTACATTTCATTGTGCCTGTGTGACTCAAAGCCTATAACTCAGTTAATTTGAAAGCTCACTGCTACCTCTTTGTAATCATTCTCACATGGTGACCACCTGAGCCTGCACTTGACCAAAACCTACTGGCTACAAAGACTCTTTGAAACGTGTTCTACAACAACTGATGTTTATAGATGTAAGAAGCATCTTAAGTTAAATCATAGTACGTTCCAAACCCGCAAGTTGTAATGAATTGCTTATTGACTGTCACAAGAATAAGAAGCTCTGGATTTGTAGTGATAGACACATATCTATATAAGACAAAAAGCTGGGTGGTTTTGTGCTCAGCCTTTGGGAAAACATAGCTGGAGAACATAGGGTCTGTGATCTCTCTAGTGCCATGTCAATTGTGTCAGAGCCAGAAGCACTCATCACATTTGGCCATGTGTCTGGTCTTGTGTTCCCCCCACAAACCTTAACATAGTGCCAGACAAACAGATGAGACTCTTGCAACACTGTCTCCCTAACTTTAGCTCACACACTTATTCACCAATTAAGAGTTTTCTAACAAGCCATGAAAACAGCAGCTTAGGATGGCAGCTGACCTGGATTAAACACCCCAGCCTGACAGAGCGAAAGATCATCAGATCTGTACACGGAGGCAATAAGAAACACACAACTTCAGCTACATGATACCTCAACAACACGGAAGACATGAATAATACAACCCCTCTCTCTGAGGTGCTGGAAGCAGAGCAAGTGTCACAACTGTACTTTCATTCAGATTCTTGATGTTTTATTTTTAACTTGTTCCAGTGATGGGAACCAGATCTTAAGAACATGATATAAACCTGTGCTTGACAAAAAATGTCATTTACAGGAGGGAGACACTTCTTAAAAAATTAATCTTGGCACCGTCACTTTAGAGTAAAAATACTACGAAAAATCTCCTTGCGACTAAGAAAAAAATGCGGTTGCCTGGGGATTGCTATTACTGTTTTTTGGTGTTGGCAAGTACAACTAGCGACAATTAACAGATCCCCTGGTGGGATGTAACCTGTCTCCAAACAATTTTGATCCAGCTCAGTGTGACTGCGATCACTCTTAGACAAATTGGCAAAGATTTGTAAATAATACTACTTGACAGTTGTGCCCTCGACTCGACTCAACTGGTTGTCATCAGACTGTATTCTAGGTTTTATTTTTGTAAACGCAAAGTTACCAAGTACCTGTGTCATTTCACAGCTAAATTGAAAATCTGCAAAAATAACATCACTACTTCTCAGTTTTTCTTTCAGATCTATGTGATTCTAACTGAACTCTCAATGTCAGTAGTTAATACAAATTTCTAGTCAATGTGAATTTCTGTGTATGCAAATGGCAACAGATTTGCAATTTTTGACAACTTAGCACAGTTAATTATCACATTATAACAAACATGCGCATGTGATTTCCAAATTGACCCCATTCAATTGTAAACTGCTAGCAGACAGAGAGCAGGCAGAGTCTGTCATGTTGCTGTTCTACCACTGTTTTGATACTCTACAGTCACTCAACTGTTTGCAAGTGGTCAAAGACCAGGTCCCCATCTTTGAAGCAACTGAAATAAAAACATTGCACACACTCACAGAAAATTGGTTATTCCACAGTATGCAACTACTGTTTTGTAGGACTGTAATACAGTAGAAGTCATACTGGGCAGGATAGATATTACAATTCAGGCAGACCAACCTGGTTTTTAATAATAAAGTAATTATAATAATAAAATGATATTATTATTATTATTATTATTATTATTATTATTATTATTATTATTAATAATAATAATAATAATAATAATAATAAGACGAAGAAAAAGAAGAAGAAGAAGAAAAGTCCTAAAAAATGACTGACTGTGAAAAAACTAACGGTATGACACCTCAAATCATAATGCATTATGTAAACTGTATTGCTACCAATGCAGATTAAAATTATAATAATAATATAAAAAAGACGGTTTTGAATGACCAGGTCAATAACTTTGTCTCCAATATGCATGTAAAAAATAGGCATCATTCGTGATGTAATGTCAGAGAAGAATTTGTTTCAGAAATGCAGATAAGTGCAGGCTGAGAAGAAAAAAAAAAAGAAAAACAGCGTGTTTGAGCGTGTGTGTGTGTGTGTGTGTGTGTGTGTGGGGTGTGTGTTGTATGTGAGCAAAGGATTAGAGCATTCTGAGCCCCTCTGAAAGCATTTACACCAGCTTTGTTTCAGATAAATAAATAAATACATACATACCTGAATACATACATATTTGGGCTTTACTATAATGCATTTGATGCAGTGGATCATTACAGTTAGCAACTGCAGAAAGTTGTAGTCACATTGAAATGTGAGTCCGTGTTTATCTGGTCTGGTAATTCTGTAGTTACCAATGTTTGTACATTCACAAACTTTCATTTCCATAACACACTTTCCTTCCAATATGCCAGTAGACCAGCAGAACCACCTCCCCACTTACTTTCTATAGAGCGTTCCTCCTCAAATGGACTTCACTAAGTGGGGCTGATTCATTACATTACAGGCACTCAGTGGATTACTAGCCTCATTCCCCTTTCACTTTGAACCCTTTCCCAACCTTGCTCGTTTAGAACACTTTTTAATGTGTGTGTGTGTGTGTGTTTCATATCTATCCATCCATCCATCCATCCATATATATATATATTTTATATATATATATATATATATATATAGATAATATCATATAAAGATTATAAAAAATAAAAATATATACTATATATACATATATAGTACCCTCAGAAGGTCTGCTAGATGATGTTAATGCAGCACTGCGGGCAATACCTACAGCACCACAATACAATGCGGCAGCAGTGATCAGTGAGATGCCTGGCTACAAGTTCAACAGCCACAAGGGGCAGTACCCTCCATGGAGAAGGAGGCTAGACGCTAAGATCAAGGTAGCACGGAGGGAGGTTAGCCAATTGGAGTTGCAGTAAGATGCGATGAAGAAGGTGCCTAAGAAGTACAGGAAGCTGTCCATACCTGAGGCCTTGGAAACTGCCAAGCAAAGACTCACAGCCTTGGCCAGCCGCTTGAAGAGGTACACCAGAGAGATCGAAGGAAGGAGAATAAACCAGCTGTTCTCCACAGAACCAGCCAAGGTGTACTCTCAGTGGCAGGGGAACAATATGAGAACAGCACCACCAAGGCTGGAGACGGAACAGTACTGGAAGAGCATATGGGAGAAGGACGCAACCCATGCTCAGTGGCTGTTGGATCTAAGTGCAGACCACAGCAACCTCCCTGAAAAGGGGTCCAGTAACCATCACAGTGGCAGACATCCAAGAAAGGGTCTCCAATATGAAGAGTTGGACAGCACCGGGCCCCGACATGGTTCACACCTACTGGCTAAAGAAGCTGACTGCACGCCACAAGCATCTGGCAGCACAAATAAACCACCTGCTAGTTGATGAGAGACACCCAGAATGGCTAACCGAAGGCCGGACAGTCCTAATCCTCAAGGACCCCCAGAAGGGACTGGTCCTCTCTAGCTACCGACCAATAACCTGCCTCAGCACCACATGGAAGCTCCTGTCAGGCATCATAGCAGCTAGGATGAACAGGCACATGGGTCAATACATGAGTGGGGCACAGGAAGGGAAGAATGCCAGAGGTGCAAAACACCAACTACTGGTAGACCGAACAATCAGCCGAGACTGCAAGACAAGACTGACCAACCTGTGCACTGTCTGGATTGATTACAAGAAGGCCTATGACTCAATGCCCCACAGCTGGATACTGGAATGCCTAGAACTATACAAGATCAACAGGACCCTAAGAGCATTCATTAGGGACTCAATGGAGATGTGGCGTACAACACTAGAGGCCAACTCCAAGCCCATAGCACAAGTCACCATCAAGTGCAGGATCTACCAAGGAGATGCTCTGTCCCCGCCTGCTGTTCTCCATAGGCCTGAACCCCCTCAGTGAGATCATTGACAAGACTGGCTACGGATACCTACTACAGAATGGAACAGTTGTCAGCCACCTCCTGTACATCGATGGCATCAAGCTGTATGCTAAGAGTGAAAAAGACATCGATTCACTGATCATTACCACCAGGATATACAGAAATGATATCGGAATGTCATTCGGACTGGAGAAGTGTAGTCGGATGGTAACAAAGAGAGAGAAGTGAACTACCAGAAAGCAACATGGCAGACATAGAGCACAGTTACAAGTACCTGGGGATCCTGCAGGCAAATGGGAATCATGAAGAGGTTGCTAGAAAAGCTGCAACCACCAAGTACCTGCAGAGGGTCAGGCAAGTCCTGAGGAGTGAGCTGAATGGTAAGAACAAGATCCGGGCTATCAACACCTATGCCCTGCCCGTGCTTATTATCCCAGCTGGGCTGGGATAAGCTGGCCAAAGGAGGAGAGAGAAGCCATTGACATCAAGACAAGAAAGCTCCTGACCATGCATGGAGGGTTTCACCCCAAGTCCACCACCCTGAGGCTGTACGCTAAGCGGAAGGAAGGAGGCCGGGGACTGGTGAGTGTCAGCACCACAGTCCAGGATGAGACAACAAACATGCACAAATACATCACGAAGATGGCCCCAACTGACAGCGCGCTCAGTGAATACCTCTACCGCAGCAGAAACCCAAGTAAGAGGAGGAGGGCGACAAACCCTCATGGAAGGACAGGCCCATGTACCACCGGCAGATAGCGGAGGTGGGACTTCCAGATACAGATGGACAAAATGGTGATGGCTAACCAACATGGTGGTAAACAAACAGAAGAAGACAGCCGTAGTGATAGATAGCAGTTCCCAATGACAGCAACATCAGAAAGAAGGAACACGAGAAGCTCGAGAAATATCAACGGCTCAGAGAAGAGCTCTAGAAAATGTGGAGGGTGAAAGTAACAGTGGTCCCCGTGGTAATCGGAGCACTAGGTGCGGTGACTCCCAAACTAGGCGAGTGGCTCCAGCAGATCCCAGGAACAACATCAGAGATCTCTGTCCAGAAGAGCGCAGTCCTAGGAACAACTAAGATACTGCGCAGGACCCTCAAGCTCCCAGGCCTCTGGTAGAGGACCCGAGCTTGAAGGATAGACCGCCCGCAGGGGCAAGCGGGAGGATTTTGATAGATATAAGTATTCCATTTACCATTGAGACATTTATTATTTCATCTTTTTTGATAATCAAAAGGAGTTTTTATTTTTATTTTATGTACTAAAAGTCCTTTGCAGTCAATTACTGACTTAAGTGAACAACCCATGGAGATCACTAAATGATGTTTCCTCCTTTCAGATGCCCTAGCACAACTTTGCTGTAGCCACCAGTTGTTTCTTGTTTGTGGGTCTCTTTATGTTCATTTTTGTGTTAGTAACTGAAAGCCATTCTCTGTTGGATTTACATTAGGTGACTTGCTTGGTGATTCAAGAACCATTTCTTTTTCTTTGCATCAAGAAACTCTTGGATTTCATACATTAAATATGAGCAAAGAGTAGAAACCCGTACACTTCAGAAAATATTCTTCCCCTTCTCTGAGCAGTCAGTAAGTGTTGACTAGTTTTTACTGATGATCTATTTTATATGTTAAAAGATTTTTTTTCTAGATCTGGGCAGGTTCTTTTAGATTTAGATAAGATATTTCCTAGCAAAGTTCAGAGGAAAGTCAGTTCATCTTGTAACCAGGTTTGCAACTTGGAGACCTCACACCGGCACATTTACTGCGGGTGGGTTGCCTGTTATCGGATCCGGAGTTAGCAACATCCCCCAAAAACCCGAAGAGGAGAGTCCTGGCCTCTAGCCCTGCCAGTGTAGCAGAAATGATGACGGATGATGATGGCAGCAGCAGCAGCTGTTCATCTCTGTGAGTAGCTTCATGTTGTTCATGTGTAATTTACGTTGAGTACGCTAACCACGTTATTAAATTAATGCACGTAAGGTGAACTAGCAAACACCATTGTAGTTACATGTTGCTGTCTTCTTGTTTGATGGCAGATACTCCCGTCGCCCTGGCCAAAAAGGCTAAAATGACCAAAGAAAAAGTGGAAAACAGCTAAACATGAGAGGTTTTTGGACAAAGTGTGTGTTCTCCATTCTTTAAGCACCGGTTCGAGCACAGTTTAAACACCGGCACCGTTTCAAAAGTACCGGTTTGGTACTGGTATCGTATAAAACCTAAACGATACCCATCCCTATAGCCATAATAATGCTTCTTGGTCAATTATCCATACTCTTTTGATTTTGTGAAAATGAGGCACTACATATAAAACTTGTAATTTCTGTAATTCCTAAACATTTCATGCAATACTTTTGTTAAGCCTCTTGAATTAAAACTGAAAGTCTAATATTTAATCCCATCTTGATTGTTTGACTTAAAATTCACCATGCTGGTGTCCAAAATCAAAATGTGTCATTATCAATGTCTATGGAACATCCTTCCAAGTTATTACTTGCGGCACATGTAACACATGTAGCAAATTAGCCCAAAGTGCTCCCTGTTTCAGTTTTTGTGATAAAAAGAGCTATTTATATTCATGAATAATTCACTTATAAGAAAGGTATAGCTTACACAATAGAAATATTATCTTTTTTCTTTGTGCCTCCCAAATCAGTAATTCCTTAGACTCAATAGTCTGTTGACAGAAAAAAATCATCAGTGTGTTAAACCAGACTTGTTTTACAAGCTATCTTTTTTTAAATGGTAATTTTGTTACTGGATAACAATTTAAAGGGAAATACTATAAACTATGTGGATACAAAATAAAAAGGTTTTCTAGTTAGAAAATAGCGGTGTAGTAGTAAAATTCTGTGTTTTGTATTATTTCATGCTAATTTACAAATCAACTCAATAGTGAGATGATTTATATTGCTCTATTTCAGCGTGATTATAGTATACAACTGTGACTACCCACTTTTTACCATTTCAGTAAGTAGCATTCGGCTAGTTTGTTTGCATTTTATTCCATTTGCCTTTATATTTAGCTGCTATGCTCTATCTGTGACAGCAGGCTATCTCACTTAAAACCTGAGGACATAATTTCTTTATTTAACCTTGAGTAGATATTCCAGTTTTGTGCCTGTGAAACACAGTAAATACAAAAAACCCCAATATGTGATGCTTAATACATTGATGGTTTAGTTGTAGATCTTACATTTCAGCATGTTTCTGTTTAGCATTATTTTCTGTGTTTTCAGTGCACCAGTACATTTAAAAAGAAAATCAACTAGTCAAGGAATTTTGAATGATCAATTTCAGCTTTTTCCTTATTCTTTTTTCCTTGTGTAGACAGGTTTCTGTACAGTTGCTGTTTGACTGAAAGGTCAAAGCTTCCCAAACAATGTTGAGTCTAAAACAGCTTTGAAACTGGAACACATAAAGTACCTTTGCTTACAAGGTTAGATGTGTCTGCTGAAAAACAATGATGGAGATTATGTTGCTGATTACATGTGAGAGATTTTGTTTATGTAGGTCCACCTTTCATTGTATATGGTATACCGCGGCTTGTGCCTGTCAGAAGGTATTAGCATAAAGAAAAATGGATCTTCCCCACCATTACCTGCATGTGTTTCATCTGACAATGACTGGCATCCTGCCTCTTAGTGGATCTTTATCTCCATATGCTGGAACAAAGCATAGAGTGACCTTAGATGGAAAAGCTTCCTCACAGAGATTAAGCCATACAGTCCAGTGTCATCTTTGAAAATCTTTTCTTTAATTGCCTTTGTGTTTGTGTTACATTTTTTTGCCAGTTTTAGCAACTGTGTGATATTATGTTGATATTGTAATTTTCAAAGCTGTCCTTCAAATGAAGCTATTGTTATACTTTGTTGGGACATTTGTCAAATTAGCAATGCATCTCATGCCATAGCCACAGAATGTACAAACATGACTGTAAAACAATAAAAACTTTCCTTCTGTAAACAATTAAATCTTATGTTAAATTATCACAACAGGTTTAATTTGTTACATGAAACATAACCCATACATTTATTTTTCCAACATTTCAGTGCCTCTTAGAAGTTTTGTTTCTTTTTGCATTCATGCTTTTATGAGCAGCTAAGGAGGCAGTAACAGTGCCACAGGCAGTCAATGTTAATGGCTCTGTGGGCTTAAGAAGCATTATGGTTCAAAAGTCTATCTCCTCCATACTCTTTGATCTTCTCAAGTCACTATATTGTGGCACATGGAAGCACAACAAAGTGAAGAGGAGGTGCTAAAGGCTCACAGTAAAATTTATATATACCTTTATATACAAAATTTATATATACCTTTATATACAAAATTATATATATACCTTTATATACAAAATTATATATATATACAGAAAATTATATATATAATTGATAAGTAATTTTGACTGTAAAACATGATTTAATAGGTAGTCTTTATGCTGAAGAATGATCAATAAAACAAATCAAACAATGATTGTTTATTTCTTAAAAATAACTACAAATTAATTATCATCCCATATGGAAAAGTAATAGTAAAAACTTAAAAAAAAAAACTTGCATAAGATGTGGCCTGCTTCATATAGTGAATCATATAAGGCTTATATGATTTACTCGTGAAAGTGGCCACTTTCTCATTACTTTCATATATTGTTTTAGTAAGTATCCAAAACATACAAGTTTCATTTATGTAATTTTTCAAGGGATCTTATATCTGTTTTCACTCTTGCTTTTCATACAAGTTTCACACACCACGGATACAAACTTTATAAGATTTATATATATCTTTTCCATATGGGATATTAGAGAAATGCTGCAGGTTACTTAAGACTGTATGTGTGAAGACCAGAATGTGGGTTACCCTGTTTAACTGTTTTTTTTTATCACATACCAGGTCTAATCTAATTTACCCTGCACTTACTTTTGCAGGTATAATAAAGGTCACAGTAGAAGAAGTAATATTTGTGGCGGTAACTGTAGTGGTAAAATGAAGAAAAAAAATAGTGAGATAAAACATTGTTTAATAGTGGTAAGCACACATTACCCAGTGAATATATGATGAATGCAAAGTGTGTAAATAAGTGTATAAAAACAATGCACATTAAGATGTATGTTTTTCATGTTTTGAAGAATGTGATTGCCTGAAATGAAAAAGAGGCAAACTCTAAAAACAGTTAAAATTTCAAAACAAATAATCAACAGAATCTTCAAATTATGCTTTGTGAGTGAACACAACAAAATAGTTGCACACATGTTCTTTTGCATGTATGTCACAGGACATCAGCATGTGGGTAAATACTGTCTTTCAAATGTAGCTGCTCTGGTAAGTGTTGAAAGTCAGCACAGATGTTGCTAGGCGGGCATCAACGACGCAGAGCCCACCAGTCAGGTTTCAGCAGAGCGGTGTGCATGAACGTGTCTGAGGAGGTGTGAAGCTAAACACCATCAGTTTGTTTTCAGACAGCATATCCCAAGAGGAAGACTTCCCAGTTGCTTGTCTCTTTATGTGTAGTAGTGTAAATCAGTACTGTTAACATTCATGGTAATTCATGTAATTGTCATGTGTTGTGGTTCTTGGTCTGCAATATTCATACTGCATGTTGTCTCCCATACAAGTCAACATAAGTGCTGACCCTTAAGGATGCAAAGTTTTATAGTGGACCGCTGCATTGTAACAAAATTATATCTTTATCAGTTCACCTGTGGGTTAATGCTGTAACTTATCAGAGTATATATGTGTGAAAGAATTTCCCAAATCTGAGATATATAGACCATCTTATTGCATATTTAAGTGGAAGTGAAGATAATGTATTTTAAATATCAGCATGCAAAATAAACTGTCTGTATGTGTTAGCTAATAAATGCCAACATCACACTAAAATCTGTGAGCAGTTTAATCAAATGTTTACTGCAATTTAATATTGCCTTCGTAGTCAAAATGTGTACCTCATAGAAGGTAAATGCTCCCATTGTCATTTTACTAACTATAAGATCATCCACATCTTGGGATTCACAAAGTCTCACAGGACCACTGTAGTTTTAGAGGCATAAGGGGTCAGTTAACTTTAGAGGCAGAATGTATAACCTTGACTTTCCCTCATAGAGCTGTGTGAGAAAATGAGCCCACATGTCCACATTTTAAGCTAATTGATTCTCTAAACAAGCCGTTAGCCTCCCACTAATTCCTTAATGACTGGAGGTCCCTTTATGTGCAGTGACTCTTGATTACAGGTCTCTGACACCACACACACACACACACACACACACACACACACACACACACACACACACAAATACATGCACAACTCTGCTCAGAAAACAGGAAGAACAGTACGGGAGAAATCTAGCGATAGACAGAGAAGGAGAGCGGGATGGAGGGCCCCTTCACGCACCAGTGAGTGCCCACTGTGGGCTCATCACAACATCCTCCCATTCTATGGTACATGCAGTAAAGGAGCTTCTGCAGACCACAGCAAATGGGCCATGAAATGTTACTCAATGCTCAACACGTTCCTCTGTCTGGTTTGTTTTCACACAAACATTTAGCACAATACAGAATTACAACAACTAATTGAGTGTGTGTGTGTCTGTGTGTGTGTGTGTGGGGGGGGGGGGCTGAGTATCTCTCAAACAATGAAAATTACAGAGCTTACATTGTCAGTTTTATACGCTAACTGTTAATTTTGGACTCTTGGGTTGCTTTATTTTTGTTGTTTCAGATCAGGAATGCAGCGAATGATTATTGATTACTTTATGACTATCATTATTATTATGGTACTCTATCAAATGGTAAAACTTGTTAATGACAAGGTTAAGTTCAGAATTCAAGAGCTGTCACCAACAATTTTTAACTGTCATAGCATAGATGGGCATTATAATTAGCAGACATTAAAAACTGCAGTGGATCATGATTATCATTTTTTTATATATTTGTTGTTAGCACCAAAGAAAGTCACCTAACATACAGCTCACTGGTAAAAAGTAAATAAGTGAACCATGATATAACACAAGACCCACAGCAGAAACCTTGTCAAGCTAAAGCCACATAGATCATTTTATTTTATGTCATCTATATACATGCAAATGCTCAAAGCTGTGACATGCTGATGCTATTTCATGGCCTAAGAAACAACCCTCAACTGCCTCCAGCACCATGTATACAGTAAATCTTCTGCACCCATTGAAGAGTGCCCGAACGCATATTAAGAAGGCAGAATGACAGGTTGTGTCAAAGGGGAACAATTTGTAGTTCCATTTCCACTGTCCCATAATGAATTCAAAGTTCCCAAATCTCTTGGCTGGTGATGTCTTGCATTATGTGCTGCTTCCAGTCATGGTGGCACTGGCAGTGTGTCTGAGTAATGAGCATGACCCAACATAAATGCTGTGTGGCCAACTTGGCTCTTCACTGGGAGCGTCAGTCGCACTTTAATCAGTGATATTGGGGAGGAGTGTGCCTGGGAAGGTAGGCTGAAGCTTTTAAAGACCTGACTAATAAGACATGTCAAAGCAAGCTGGCCACCAGCCAGAACTGATATGCAGACCTTCCCTAACTGCTCCCGATCCTGCCTCGCCGCAAACAGCCTCAACTGCACTCGGACACAGATGGCCTTTTAACAAAGCTGGATACTCACTGATGCAAGCAAACAATGCAGTGCATCTCAAAGCAGCATGTGGCACCAGGATTAATCATTTTCTCTCTTTGTCTCTTAGGTTTGTGCAGAATTTTTATAGTTGTCTCGCTATTGAGGTTCAAATCTTGTCAAAATCTTAAGCCGTTTCTCTTGTATTAGAGTTGTGGGGAGCAGTTACATTTTTTTTTAAATAAGCTACAACCTGATGTTGTTTACAGTGATAGAAATATTTGCTCAGCAATAAGAAAATAATGACCTTCCATGGCCTGCTTACACCTTGAGGACATTTTTTTCCTTCTCATCCTTGTAATGCATTCATGTTTTGATGGAAAGTTGTGGTCATGGTTCTTAAGCATTTAGCTAGTTACTGAAGAGGAACGACCATAAATGGAAAAACATTTTTTAAATGGTAGGTTCAACTGCAGCTCTTTAAGGAGCTCAACACATATATAAACACAATAACTTATTCTATGTAGTTTGTCCCAAAATTTGAGGGAAAATGAGAAATTATCTTCAAAGATAAGGAAAGCTCATTAAGTGAGGTTTAATACTGGAATTTTAAATCTTATATATGGAAATGTCGGGCAGGTTAGTGCAGGCTAAACTGGTTAATGATAAAGTGTAGAGTCATGAACTACGCTTGCTAGGTTACATTTGGGGTAATTATGATAGGCTCATGAAATGTACCTATCATGATAGGCTCATGAAATGTACCTATCATAAGTACATTTCATAAAAAAAAGCTAACAAAAAATATGTGTGTTATTTCTAAGTAATTATTTTACCCATCTTGGACTGCTAAATCTGATATTAAGGTTCCCTAATGTATGCAACTCCATACAGGGCCAACACAATGCAATTACATGTCACAGCAAGTAACTTAAATCAGAGCAAAAACAATAACTTCTCTGCCAGTAATCATGATAGATATGGAAATGCTGAATTAGTGAAGAGGCGTATGTTTTCAATTGAATAGGTAATTAGCCGTAGGGCTTAAGTAATAGCAAGTCATTACAGGAAGTCCCCGAGGGGACAGTTTTGCATGCACTCGCAGCAGAGCAAATCCCTCAAGAGAAAGAGAACATTTCCACTGAGAAACTCTGACCTGACAGTTCCTTTGAGAATACAAACTCTCCAGTCTCACATTTAATAAGAAACAGTACAAATGAAACTGAAATGTCATCTGGAATTGAAAGAATTTGTCACAAATAACTTCTTTGATCACGTCACCATTGTTTAACAGAAACAACAGTTTGGTGCTTGTTTCATCCCGCTCCATTTAATTTGACACACAAGTAAAATGGATCTGTATCTAACTATGTTTGTGTCTATATGCTTTAACATTATTAGAATAAATGGCAAGACTTTAATTGAGTTCCATAAATCACTCGTCCACATTCCTTACATCTTCACATCCCACTTCATTCAGATTCTCCTTGAACCTTTCAAGCAGCAGCCAGGCTCACATGGTGTTATGTCAACAGTATAGTTTTCTGTAGTGTATTACTACTTCCCTCAAATTTATTGGTTCTATGTTGTAATTCTTTTGTATTTTTGCCCATATATGAGGCTCAACATATTTGTCCTTTATGTGAAAAATGTGTTTTTCCTTTTGTTTGTTTTTTCCTTTTGAATCAATCTGAATCAAACATCAAATTATAACTGTTGTGAGTTGAGACTGTAAATGATTTGAAAAAAACAAAAACAAACAAACAAACAAACCCTACTTTACATGATTTAGACATGCTCTACCATGAAGCATCATACGCAACTAAGAAGAGTTTTAGTTAATGATAGACTTCAACTTACATACATTATTTATATTTCAGCAGGTGGGCTCTGGCTGGTTGCTACTGCAATGTAATGTACTGTGTGTGCGTGAAAACAAGGCATTATGTGAAGCCCACATCAAAAAAAAAAGTATTACAGTTATATTCTCACTTTCAAACCATAAAATGACTGTTGTACCACCTGAGGAATTTTTATGCAGGGCTGCTGCAGGATTTAATAGCACCACTGTTAACAGATGAGATGTTACACAACCAGAATAGGGTGGTCTAGGGGGAATCCAAACCTGACAGATTTTTTTTAACAACAAAATATCCCTGTCTGGTATACTTTGACCAGCTATCTGTCCAAGCCTAAAGCAATATGTTTCCATGCACTGTCGGGTTAGATGATACTGTATCTTGCTACAACCCTATGTCTCTGTGTTGTCATCATTTTATTTATTTATTTATTTTTCCTCTCATTTGTAAATTCCCTTTTTATTGTGCTGTTTTCTTGGTCTGTTCAAGTACATGATACACACTGAAATCAATTTAACAATTCTTTTGCTTATCTTTTTATTCAAACGGAGACACATTAAAAATGGTCCAAATTACTAAGTATTAAATTTCAAGTGTGCCTAAGTGTGACTAATTCGGTTATAGGAATCAAATGGTTCCATATCTAATTTCCATGTGACAAAGATACATGTATCCAACTATCTATTATTTTCCCTGCCTAATATTTATTGGATTGCTAAAAAATAAATAAATAAATAAATAAAATAAAATAAAACAAAAACACTGCTTTATGGACTATTTCAAGTTTTAATATTCTCAATACAAAAATAGACTCATTCAAGTTGTTTTACAGGGCAAACATCAAAGGATGAAAACTTAGGACAAACACCTGCAAGAAGTGATGAGGTATATCCACATTACACCTACCTTGGCTTAATCTCTTATAAGATATTGATCTTGGTTTTGTGTTTTGTATGAATTCTTTATGACTATACTGTACATAGTACATAGTTTCATGCTTCTGAGTGCACCAAAGGTCCAAGATGAGACTATTGCAGATATTTAACTAGGAGATAAGTAGTTCTCATGATTTAGTTTTCTGAACGCAAAGAAATTTAGGACAGATTGCAGACATAACAATAGCTCTGGTAAGCAGCATAAATATCAGTAGATGTAGTTGTAACACTTGGAAGCAATAAATAGTTTGGATGCAGTGTCTAGATGGTTTTTGGTGGTACTGTGAACACAGTTTTCCCAGCCAGGTGTCAGTCCAAACTAGATTGTCTGTAAGTCATATTTTGTGGAAACAGCTTTATAAATAAATATTGCTTGCTTGTGAGCTTGCCATTTGTTTTTAGTTCATTTTGCTGATAGTAGCAGCAACTCTGCCAATGCACAAACAATCAGACAATAATTCATCCAAATTGAAAATTCTCAAAATATTGTAGATTAATATACTATATAGGCATATATTGTAATGTGTCTGTTATAGAGGATTTCAGACTTACATTTTCTCTTCTAAACAACAAAATTTGGTTCTGCTGACATTTAAAAGATTGGCAGATTGCCCAAGACAAACACAAAACTAGACTAAGCAGGCAGGTTTAATTTGTATCCTGGCATGTACCTCAACAGATTTTAAAACTAGCAGATGTAAAATAACTGTCCAGCTCTGCCCTGACTACCGAATCAAACATTATCCACATCAGTTTTACTGTGCAAATCTGCATGAACAGGACTCATAAATAAACAGAGAGAGAAAGAGAGAGAGAGCTATTTGCTATACACCTTATGCACTGATTCTGTCCTTTGTATAATCAGTTATCTGCCCACAGTTATATTCCAGACAAATGCGTTGGCTTGTATTGTTTACACATATCAGGGGAAAGTAAAGAAATTAACCTTTTTGGTTTAAAATAGATGCATATTTATTATAGAGCTCAAGTTTCAGTTTAAGGAAGTACTGATAATTATTATCTTATATCTTTTCCCTAATATCACAACCAATTTGCATGCTGACTTATAAACCGGTATCAATAAAATACATATTTAGTTGAAAGAAATACAGTCAGAAGTTATGAAGGTCCGTTCTGGAATTTGAAAGCTCCAAAGTGTAATCTGCTACAAAAAATATACATAATGGACTGGACAGAATGTGTCAGATTCATGTCAGCTAGACATATCACTTTGTTTGAATCAGCCCCTTATCGAATGCCAGATACTGGCTCTATTTGATGTGCAGCCTGCTGGTGTACATGACATGCCGTCTACTGATGATGTTAAAAGAGTCTTATCACATCTAAAACCCCCACAATGCAGCACATTGTGATATATGGATAAACAAAAGACTGGGGACACTTCTTCCAGCCTCACTAATGCATGTCAGTGTAGACATGAAAGCAGCCTGATAGCTTTTGCCTTTTTACTGCGTCTTTCTCAGGGTAATTGCAGTTTCATCTTTACTTTTAAAGCCCTGCCAGTCTGCCTGAACTAAATGACAGGCTAGTCTTAACTGAATTACAGAGAAGGGAGCCAAGAATCACCTTCCACTAACTTGCTTGCTAAGTGGTCTGATTGCATGGTCAAGTCCTGGGCATTAAACTGACTGTTTCCATGGCAATTCCTCCAGACACACGTTGATGTAAAATCCACTCTATTAATGCAAATTTTTTTTCAATGGAGCACAGTATTTATATGCATTCAAATCACCAAAGTGTTACACACATTGTGGAATCTGGATGATTAACCCTATTTTAAAATCACCAAAATGGGACTGAAAATGGAGAACACATTCTTGAAAAATAAATGTTAAAACAGTAGTGTTCATTTTGAATGCCTGGAAAGAAAATATGCAAAATTGTTAGGGATGTTTGTTATTGCCTTTTTTTTATTGCAGTGTCATTTGTAGAATGGTGTTTGAAGTACAAAAATTTGCCATCCTGGATTAGCTGTCATTATTGCACTGTTTATGCATCGTAGGTCAGTTTAAATGTTGAAATATCACTTCGGTATGCTTTAACAGCAAGAGACTTCTGAAATGACTATAAGATATCAGGTCTTCATATTAAAAGAATCACTGTGTTAGGGGGTTTACGTTGAAAGTTTAATGAGCCCATTGTTCCTTAGAGATTGAAAATGGAATAAAATATTTCTTGCATTATTCTTTTTCACATGATCAGCTGTTTAGTAAATACAGTTAGTTTAGGACTGTGGATTTAAAGTCATACTCATATGACTGACATGCAGACTCTGAGCTTTAATCATGGGGTTTAAGTGGAGTCTTCTACTATTTGTTCAAGAATTACTGCCACTTTATACATATTAACTCATTTTCAACAGCTTGGAAGTAATTGGGCAATTGACTGACAACCAGTCCCATGGCCAGGTGAGGTCTTTCTCCTCAGTATTCCATGCCAAATTAGCCAGATAAAGTATCTTGACTTGACTCTAAGTATTGAACTTCCATTCAATAGCTTTTCACTGGAACTCTTAGTATGATAACCAAAGTGAATTCCTTAGACTTCATGGCTTGATTTGTGCCCTGGCATGCACTGTCAACTATAGGACAGTATATAGACAGGTGTGTACTTTTCAAAATAACGTCAAATAAGCTGTATTTACCACAGGTGGAAAGTTCTGACAGATGATGTATATGTATATACATATATGTATATACGTATTCACAGCCATATATATGTTGCTGTTTTTTGCTTGTTTGTTTGTTTTTTAAGCTGAAGAATGACTTTACTTTTTGTTTTACTTTTTAATTGAACTTTGGAATAAGGCTGCAACATGAGAACATGTGGAACAAGTGAAGTGATATGAATGCTTTCTGGATACACTGTACAACAAGTTGTAAATCAGTGGTTACACTGAACAGGAAGCCCAGATAATCTGAAAAAAAGAAAATCAATCTTTTGACAGATGAAACTAAGAGCAGACTGATGGGAAGACAAAAAATATGGAGAAGGGCAGGAACAGCTCAAGATCTGAAGCATACATATCATCTGTCAAACATGGTGGAAGCAATATTGAGGGATAGGTATGGATGACTGCCAGTGGAACTGGGTCACTAGTGTTTACTGATGATCTTTCAGCTGATAGAAGGAGCAGGATGAAATGTGAAGTGTACATGGCTATAGTCTCTGCTCAGATTCAGCCTAGATTTAGCAAATACTGAAGAAAAGACCAGATTGGCCTTTACAGTGCAAGTGGATATAGGACCTAAAGCACAGTATAAAAGCAACCCGAATGTCTCAAGACAAGGAAATTGGATATTCTCCAGTGGCCAAGTCAGTCACCTGATCTCAACCTAGTAGAGCAAACTATTTATTTACTGAAGGCAAAAATGAAGGCAGCAATTCTTATATTTAAAATTATGTGAGTTTATCCAATTTATTTTGAGTAATAGGGGACTATGTATAAAATGGCGGTGGTTTCTAAACCAGTTATGACTAAACTCCCGCGTCTAAGGAGCTCAGAAAGAAAAAAGCGTCTGGACTTCTTAGCGCCCACTCACATCCTGGGCCTTCTGACCTCAAGAAATCACATGACAAGGTGGGGCTAGGTTTCACAATGAGTTCACCCGAAACCTTGGCTCATTGTGACCTACACCCGTTTTCACACCTTGGCTCGTGTGATTAGGTAGAGGATTATTGGAGGGTCCATTGCCCCTGTTGAGGGGACACTCCCATAGGGTTTAAATCTGGGACTCTCCACCATTTGACCTTAGAACTAAAGAAGATTCTCAGATGAGAGGTGAAACATCTTCAAGCAACTTAAAGAAGTCCAGACGCTTTTTTCTTTCCAAGCTCCTTAGACTACAGTGACCTGGATGACTGAGAACCTTCACAGACTTAAACTCCTGGATTTACAACTAAATGTCTGCAGGTCACATCTGAAGTGTTTTATTTAAAATCCAGTCAGTGTAACTACCTCCAAGCAATTGACAAGTAAGTACTGTAAGACATCATGGAGATTTGGTATGTCACACTGCTTTGCCACCTATTTGTGTATATACTATAATATGTTGCTGCCCTGTCATTAAAGTGCATTTATACGTAAGAAAGACTTTGAGTTGATATTTTTGGTTTCTTGCCATGAAGCA
>NW_024583035.1:60869-66261 GCF_018398535.1 Haplochromis burtoni
GGGGGGGGGGGTTGTCTTGTTTTTTGTTTGTTTTTATTATATCTGCATTTTATTATGCAGCACATAATTCACAAGGCTAGAGAAAATGACGCTAAATTAGATCAGGAAACCAAGAAAACTGCAGATTAGACAAGCATGCCAAAGGCAGCACAATTTAAATTTCAAATGGATTATTGTTGTAAAGGCCTTTGGGTATTCTTAGTAATTTTCTCATTTTTAGTTGTGTTTTTTTAGTCAGATAATAGCTAAAGAACCTCATAGCAGCATTTAACCATAGGTCACATCGTGTGGTCATTGGGTGCATCATTCCAAGTCCAAAAACTGTTTTGAAATGCAGTAAACCACACGTGTTTTTATGCTTCATTCAGCACATAAAGGCAATTGGAAATATATAAATAACCACAAACAAAATTTGAGTTGGAAGATGAGATTGTTATGCAGAGTAACACAAATAAAGCAGAGTGACGATAGAACAAAAACACAAGGTAAGATAACAGAATAAGTACAAATTGGGAATGCTATAAAGAACAAGAGAAATGCAGGGAGAAGGGGAAGGGAGGGAGAACAAGAGGACACATGAGAATACAGTCGTGTGGCTACTGAGCCGCACCGCTCATGGCTGGGCTGTGGAACTCATTATTGATGTAGTAGAAAATTTGCGCTGACAGGAAACGAAGCTGCCAGCTGTCTCACCCCCACCACGCACACCCGTACACCCCTATTATGACATTATCTCAGAAGGATGGCCAACAGTGGCATTGTATCCTATCACCCGAGTTGCCCCCTGGCATGTCAAGAGGAGATCTGGTCCCACTGTGGACATGGACACGTACACATGTATACATAAACAGAAGCTGTGACATGGAAAGTAATTTGAACATCATTTTGCAGAGAGATATGTAGAGTCCAGGATCGCTCTCTCTCTCACACACACAGAGAGATATATGTGCACACACAACAATACTTGATAAATCTGAATTAGAACAACTTGCTCTGAAATGCAGGATGTGACGTGAAGCTATGACTGTAATGCTATTATTAATGTAGTGAGCTGAAGGAAGCAGAACTGGACATGAGGCATATAGAGAATTTGCTGTGTCTAATATGCTTAGTCCATAATATTCCTCCGGTGCTCAATAAATATTGACTGTGGTTCCATTCCATGGTTGCAAAATTTTGCACACATAGAAAAAAAAGGCAAGGTGAAAGAAAATAGTAAGCGACATGCATGTTTTATTTATTTATTTTATAATTATATATATATATATATATATATTATATAAAAAAAGAGTATGCTTGAGAAACCATTTTTGAGAAGGCTCTTATCTGTCTCAGAGTAGGAACATCCTGTTACACAAATTGAGTGTGGAAAAGCTTGAAGGTATATTGTGTAGCAACAGATGGGCACAGTTATAAACTCAACTTTGCCAGACTTTGTCCCTCTTCCGCAAGAAACAGTGAGAGATAGAGAAAGCAGAGGTGGTTGAGAAAGCAAGAGAATTAGGCTACGTCCACACGTACCCGGGTATTTTTGAAAACGCAGATTTTTCTATGCGTTTGCACCTTTCGTCCACACGTAAACGGCGTTTTTGGTCACTGAAAACGAGATTTTTAAAAACTCCGGCCAGGGTGGATATTTTTGAAAACTCAGTTTTTGCATTTACGTGTGGACGAGAAAAACGGAGAAAACGCAGCGTCAAAGGTGTGCGCCTTTTTTGACGTCACACTGTGCGCCACGTTATTGTTTCGGTGAAATGAATTTCTACAATACTGTTACTGTTAATTGTACTCTCTGCAGTGTTTAAATGCTTACATATACACACACAGTTACTGTCCCTCCACACATACGACTCGGTTCTGCTTCTATGCCCCAGCTTTGTTTACTATTTCCCACCGAGGCTTCTAGACTTCTGATTGGCCAACATTTCTACACGGTTAGGAATATATCGCCACCTGTTGCTTTGGCATGTTCCTAGCAGCGTTTTCCTTCATTTCTGCCTTTACGTGTGGACGGGATTATTTTTTAAAACGAAAACGGAAAATCTCAGTTTTCAAAAATACCCGTGTACGTGTGGACATAGCCTTAATGCTGAGGAAGCTGCACTGGTGAGAATAAATCACTGACTCAAAGACATACATTATATCTCTGAATGTTAAGAGCAGTCACATTCTAAAGCACAAATAAATATGCCCATACCTCTGCACAAGCCATGAGGAAAGGTGCTAGATTACCATATTCTGTGTGAATTCAGGTGAAGTGCACACTTCACCCTGTTCATTTTGTCTCTGTGTGCACTCGTGATATAGATAGCAGAGGAGGGAAAGACAGCGATCCAGACTGGTTTGCGGGTATCTGGAGTCCCATCCAAATACCCCGCACACTGTTATTGTTTACAGCCTAAGGATCAGAACATAGCAAATAAATATGTGATTTTGCTGAAAAATCAACACCACTCACTTCTACTGTGTCATATATACTTATGTAAAGCAAAGAGTTCCAGTAAAGTCAAAAGAGAACATAATCCAGAACTACAGAACGAACTGAAAAAATGCGTGACACATGTAATACTACTGAGAATTCAACAGGAGGATCTAACAAAGGACAAAGCAAGAGGCAGTTCTATATATAAGCAAGGGACTGATGATACAGACAGACACAGCTGGGAAGGGGGCGAAGGTGAGACAATAAACAGGTGAAAACAATGTGGGCAGGTCAAAAAATTATAAAGCTGGGAAAATAAAAGAAAGCATAACTTCAGCTAGACACAAGAGAAAACTAACTTTCAAAGTAAGTCGGGAATTAACCAAAAGCCAAATGCCACTGAGACACAAAGACAGAAAGATGACAGACACAGGGGAACATGAGAAAATGAAGAACACTGGAGATACTGGAGTAACATTTAATTAAAAACAGGATCCACAATGCATCTAACAAAAACAACAAAAAAAGCAAGAGACAAGTTGCAATGTTTTTGAAGCTCAAAAACATCATGATAACCTGGGACCATAACATGTTCAGTCAGAAAAAACAAAACAAAACAAAAGAATACAGTGGACTAAAAAAATAACCACAATGAATGTGTATATGACTCAATGTCATACTGGGTTTTACAGTTTTCATTAAACATTTCCAGGTGGTTTTATATAGCGGTTTTGTCCAGTCTAGCTTCTCATGAAAATGAATAAAGCGGGTCAGCCTCATGCAATTACTATAATAAACTATACTCAAAAGCACTGGTTGTCTACTTTAAGGAGCACTAGGAAGCCTGAAAGTACCAATATAGATCATACAGGTCACATTGATAAACGCCAAGACACAACCAAACTTGACATTTAAGTACATAAAGACGGAAAAAACGCCTTGACATGCAGTAGGCAGCAGATTTGCTAAATCTAATGTTCTTAGTCAATAATGTTCCTTTAGAGCATTCTCAAACTGTGGTACGCATACCACTGGTGGTACGTGGGCTCCCTCTGGTGGTATGCGGGAAGTCTCCAAAAAAAATGTTTAAGATTAAATAATATACCATGTTCTGACTGAGGGATTTCTGAAAAACTTGAAAGTACAGCTCTGCTATCACTTCCGATATAAATGAAGACAGAAAACTAAATAGCAGTGACATTTTCAGGGTTACTGACGTTGGGCTAGCTGGTATAAAATGGTATGCTATGTGGTAGCTAGCGACACATCTATGGTTAGCATAATATAAACACATTGAAGCTGGAGGCTGAATGCTAACTTATTTACTTTCGATAAAAGTTAACCAAGGGTTCCTGATGGTTAGGGACAAATGCAATCGCATGGCAGGATGCTGTAAACGGACCAAACTTCAGTCAGGAGAACAACTGAGATAATCCATCCACAATGTGAGGTTAGTCATTAATATACTGCTGCATGGGCTGAGCTGTAGTTACATTGTAAGGTCTTAAAAACTGAGCTTTAAAACGTGAGCGAGACCGACAGTGATCACTGACTTTTTTTACTGGCTTGTTCAGATTAAATAGAACAAAATACAAACACAACAACCTTAATAAAAGCAGAGTAGTTTGGACTTGGAAGCAGGGTACATACGTCATCACTTAAAGATTGGATATACCACTTGCTGTGAATGTTTTAATGCAGTACAGTTGTTATTATTATCACTTGTCACATCCTGTTTATAACAGTTAAAAGAAATAACACTCATATAAGAAATAAAATTGTCTCGTGTAAACTGTATATGGTGTTAAATAGGCCTAGACTACTGTACTTTAATGTGGTCATAAGGGTGGTACTTCAAGAGCCATATATTTTATGAGGTGGTACTCAATGTGAAAAGTTTGAGAACCACTGCTTTAGAGTTTAATAGATAATGTCATTCTGTGGTAGAAGTACTGAGACAATATGAATTTGAAAAGATCAAAGCGATTGAATATGTGTGCCATGCCGACTCAAAGTACAAGCAATGTTAAGATCTTGCAACAAATTGTGGCTCACTCTGTCATGATGTTCAACAGATAAAGCAAAAATCTACAACCATTTCTACATCAATACAAGGTGAAACGAAGTGACAAAAAATAGGTTTATAAATTTTAATAATATATAAGGAATATATTGGCCGAGTAAGGAATTATATGCACATAATAACACCACCTTGGATGGAGGGACAGCACACCATTTGTACATCTCCCTCCACCTTATGTTTTATGCACATACTAATGAGCTTCCTCATGCCGAGATTGTGAAGGTGATGTGTCTGTTTGTGGGCTGGCCTCATTAAAACAGAAAGAGAATGGACTTTTCTGGTAGTGCCTTGGCAGCTTCTGTTACATTCCTGCAAACACTTGCAGGTATAGCTGACATCTTGTAGAGCTGGAGCTACCACAGAATGTGCCACATCTTGATTTCAGCTCTGCCCAGAACCAACATGCACTGCGGATTCAGTGGGCAAATTCGCTTCTGGGCCAGGAGACTTCACCCTACAGCTGAAGTTTGCATAGCCACATTTTTTTTCTTAAAAATTATACGTTATTAAGACCCAGCATGTGAAAAATTACACATTAATTTAATACTGTTCCTTGTAAAGAAATTGCTAATAAAACCTTTTTTCTCCAAGTTTTTTTGTCGCTTTGACTACCACTGAGTCATCAACCAAGGAGACGAGGAAGCGTTTTCTCATTAAAATTTCTCACTACATCTACAATGTCATGTAGTGACTTTTCAAAATATCTTCACTGCACTGCCCAGTGAGACCTGAGAGTAATGCTCTTAAGTGCAAAATCTCGTCATCACTGAACGAGTGAAAGTAGTTGCTGACCTCTGTAGTGTGAATCCCTCTGGTACAATACAAGGCTGTCAGCCTGGCTTACACCAAAGGAAACACGGAGGCACACCATGAAACTCCACCATGTA
>NW_024583035.1:66283-81139 GCF_018398535.1 Haplochromis burtoni
CACACACACACACACACACACACACACACACACACGGGTCCAGCTCATAACCTCAAGTTTTATATTTTATTGATGGGACTTGCAGTATATTGGCTGATGTGCATTTTTTTCGCCCCCATTTTCAGATAGAAGCTATTTAAATGTGCTGAAAAGGTCTTAGCATAGTAATAAGTTAATAACTAATAAATCTATGAAAAATGCAAAAGACAACATAGTCTGACACCAATAAAATAGTATTTTTGCACAACAAGGTGACTCGTAAAAAGTGGTTGGGTGAGAGATTTGGATATCTTGGTATGGAGTGCAGTGTATCTTTACAAAAAAAAAATGAGAAAACCGGACAAGTGAAGAAAAGACGTGGCAGGTCTACAAAACTTTCTATAGCAATTGAACAGTATGCAATGGTTATGTCCTTAAAAAGGGAACAAAAATCTAGCGAAAAATCTGCTCATTCCGTTGAAATGTTTACTGTTCACCAATGCCTTGTCAGAAATGCTCTCATTGGAAGGATGGCTATGAAGAAGCCATTCTTAAGGATGGAAAACAGGCAGAAAAGGCTGAGCCAATTTACTCAATAATTAGACTGAAAATCAGTGGCAACAGGTCTCTGATAAATACAATTTTAAAATTTCAATTTTTTTCAAGTCTTTGTCAGTCATTGTGAAATTCCTTTTAATATGAATAGAGGAAGTCAGGAGAGAGGCACGACTGTGAGCGTCTACAGCCATCTATATACCATGGTGGAGGCTCTGTCATGATTTGGGCTGCATTTCAGCCAGCGGCATTGAGCCAGTTTAACTGAATTTTGAAAGCAGAAAGATAGAGTCAGATCTACCCTCTAATACTATCTAGAAAGTTTCTGTTTGACAATAACTTCATTTTTCAGCATGACAACTATCCCCAAAGAACTGCCACATCATCAAAAGCATACCTAGGTAGAAAAAAACACAGTAAAACAGTATTAGTCATCGACTGGCCACCCCAGAGCCCTGACCTCATCATTCTTAAAGTATTGTGTGATCATCTTGAGAAAAAAAATTAAACAAAAGGACCAACATCGAAAGAAGCGCTTTGGAAGGTCGTCCAAGAAGCCTGGAGAACTATTGATGAAAACTACTTGAAGAAATTACAAAAAAAAGCTTCAGAGTTGCCTTATATTATCTAATAGTTTAAACTTGTTTGTGCTTTTGTTTTTAATCACTGCCAGTGTCCGGCAGCCTCGCCTCTGTCAGTGCGCCCCAGGGTGGCTGTGGCTACAATGTAGCTGCCATCACCAGTGTGTGAATGTGTGCGTGAATGGGTGGATGACTGGATATGTAAAGCGCTTTGGGGTCCTTAGGGACTAGTAAAGCGCTATATAAATACAGGCCATTTACCATTTTACCTTTGCATAGCACTACAAATAAACAATCTTTCTAAATAGAATTACACTGGATGTTAATCATTCTGTTAGTCGTCCCTATAGTTACAACGAGCAGTAACTGCTCAGATGTCACATTCCACACCAAAGTTAGAGTGTGGAGTATGAGTTCATAGTAATAATTCAAGTGCAATAATTGTTACAACAAAGGAAAACCAGCACAAATCTACTTTTCAATATTGGCCAGAGGGTCAATTAGAGTGTCACACAAAGAAAAAAACTTATAATGCCAATATATACTTTTCAGTCACACTGTTTCTCTTTTGTACATGCCAAAAACTGGCTAAGAGCATTGTTAAATCTGTCCCTTATCCTATATGTGTGTGTGTGTGTGTGTATGTGTGCATGTGTGTGTATTTTTATGTTCCCGTTTACCTGAAAACATCAATAATTGCTTCAAATACTTTGAAAAACAGAGAAACAAAAATAGAGAGAGTGAGCGGGAACTGTCTGGTTTCAGTTCTCTTGTATAAAGAAATCCTTCTCACTTTTTACCCCCCTGCTATTGGGCAAGATTCACATGGACCGTTTTTGACTCTCTTTCAGTCCCACGATGCACAAGAGTGCATTCTGGAGGTCCAATGAATAAAAATGCCATGTCAACTAGGAAAGAAGAAAGAAAATCTCCACCCAGAGCTGTCAGTGATTTTCTCTTCTTGCCTTTACTATGGAAAGCTAGTAAAAAGTTCACCTTCCTCCCATAAATTGGCTGGGAGATTTATTTCTTCCCTGACATTCTCTCTGGAGATGCCACCAGGAACCTGGGCATCTGCTCTTTGGAGAGAGATGACAAGGCTATTGTTAGGTGTAGTCGAAAGCTATTCTCTTGTCTCATCCCCTCTGCCCCTTCTCAATTTCTTTTCCTTCTCATTCTCCTTTCTTATAAAACCTGTCAAAAAGCAACAGCAGCCACTTACAAGGTAAAGGCCAACGCTCCCATCTGTCTCTTTCACCTTATTAATTTCAATATCATTCTGCTTTATCAAATTCAAAAACCTTTTAGACAATCCAGTCAAGTCACTGGTGTCCATTATGACAGATGGCAAATGTGACACTCCCTGAGGTTCAAACTGCTCTGAAGAGCGATTATCTCGCTCTACCTACCACCAGCCTTCTACTTTCTCATCCTTAATAAAAATTACATTTAGATCATATATTAGAGGGAAAATCAAGAATATGCAATAATCCCTTTATTTTGAAGGAATGCAGAGGCATAAGAGCCAGGCATTCACAGACTGAGCCACTATTGTATTCAGGAATCTGGCTAACCAGGTCAAACTGAGATTGTTACTCCTCCAGGGCAGCTGAAACCTCTGGGAAGATGGTGTGGGTGTCGAGGCAACTGGGAGACACATACGCATGTTGGCATGGCCAGATTAGGAGAGTATGACAGGGCAGACCCCTAATCCATCATCTGGGAGATTACAGTAACATGACACAGTGCACCACCAAATCCCTTTAATCATCCAAATGTTCCATTCTCAGCCAATGGCAGTATTGGAAGAACAATAAGGGCTCAGGGGAGAGAAGCTGTCGCAGAATATTTTCTCCGGGGCCTTGCTGGCTTGCCTTATGACACTCACAAGCAGCTTAGTTTTCAGTAATATGAAAGAGCTTCTCTGGATGGGCCAAGTCAATTAAGACGACCAGTGTTTTTATAAGTAGGAATGTTAAACAGACAGTGGATGTAAGGTTGAGCAGACGATGCTTGTCTTTGATGTCCCGTGGGCACTTGCAAATCCCTCTGTTGTAGGAAAGGGCAATTAGTCTGATGAAGTGGATGTGTCATCTGAGCCAATCTTATTACACCCTAAGAAAACAGACTGTCTCAATCATTTTTCTTCAAAAAAAGATATGGTTTGTGTGTTACTTCAAAGCAAGGGATTGTGTTTACTTTGTGTAAAAGGAAACAAGAACAACAGAAAGAAAAGGAAAAAATGATTTAGGACAAGTTTCAAACATGGTTGAGGAAATGTTGTAGGTGGTTTTAGTGAACAAATACTAAGTTAACGTTTTGATACCTGAAAAATATGCCAGTGGTGTACTATGGTTTCCTAATACATATATAGTTTCAAACATAGGTGGTGACAGGTTGTGGGCATTTTAGTAATTAAATGTTCATACTAATAAATACTAAGATAAAGTTTTGAAAATATGTGTTCATGAGATTTTCAGATCACTGCATTCTTTTTTTTTCTTTTTTCTTCAAATTGGGGTTATTTATTCAAACTAAATCTCTTCTGACCTTCACCACTAGGACTGCTCTGACTGTGGGATCTTACTTTGAAAAATATGCAAAACGTACATTGTCATGGACTCTTTACTCTTATTCTTTCTCTAATATACAGTGTATATTCCTATAGATGACTTCTGAATCGAAGGTAACAAATACTCAGAAAATATATGTTTTCTCCTCCCAGTTTTAGTGCTATTTCTGCATCTGTATAAAAATTAGGAATGAACTCTAGCCTCAATTGTTCATAAGTTGAAGGTTTTCTCTAATTTAACACCCACAATCCACTCAGCTCTGTTACAAATCATATGAATCATCCTTTTTTAAAGCTGTAATGTACTGAACATGTCATAAGGTTAGCCAAATTAATGGCAAATGTTTGAATATTATTACTTGTACAAGTGATATATTTTTCACATACTCTGCCTTTGTTTGCAAGTTAATTAAAGCTTTATTTTTATCAAATAAATGCATTTGAAGATATTTTATGCCATGACAATGATCATCTGTTGTAAAATTTAACAAAAAGATTGTATTCTGTGTATTTATTCTGCATCCTTATGATTGCACATTATTTTTGTATCCATCCAACTCGTATCAATTTACATATCCAGTTGTGTTAAAATAAAACTTTTATACTGTGTATGAATAGGTAATACAATTTTATTCAGTTGCTTGTCAGTTTCACACATGCACAGACGCATGGTTCAGGCAAGTTTGATCAGACTCAAAGAGGAGCCCTATTAATGAATCACCCAGCACTTTGAAGCTATGTTGCAGAAAAATAGCAGACAGACTTGTTTCTCAAAATTTTGGTGTACCCTGGCGGCATTAATTTGAAATGAGCATATACTATTTTTCAGAATGAAAGAAAATTTCTCAAGTTCAACATTTGTTATGGTTTCCTACTGTTTTTAGAAAGTAAATAGTTTTAACTGACTTGAAAATCAGTGGATTCCATTTTAATCGGCAGTTTTCACAGTACCCCTACTTTTTCGGGTGGAAAATAAAAGCAGGAAACTCTAAATAGTGCATGGTGAGTGTGACTGTTTAGATCAAATCTGATTCTTTTATTATTTCAAACCCATGTGCTTTTGTCTGACACAATATGTTTTGGTCATATTTAAAAGTTCATTGGCCTAATAGGACATGTTTGGCACCATTGTAAATGTAAGCTGTCAGAAGTCTGTACTGGAGAGAAATGCATTCTCTCACTCTGGTTTTTGCAGCTATGTACCGTATATATATTTTTAAATGTACATAAAATCACATAAAATACCAGAGACGGATGATACCATCAGCTGCCTAATTACCCAAATGGCATTATGTGTTATGCTGTATTACTGTGTTTAAAATATATCTAATACTGATTCAATATGATAACAGATTAGTTTGCGGAATTATTACGTATTTATTTATTTATTTAAAGCTAAAATTCAGTTCAAGCTTATTCCTTTTTACTACAGACATCAAAAATGTCTGGTTAGGACAATCTGTATCCACACAATTAACTGGTGCAATCTGAGGAAGAAAGTGTGAAAGGATCAGTGCTCAGTTTGTGATGGACTGGAAATACACTTTAAATTCTCCTTGAAATAATTTAGAGTTTGTTCTACAGGAGTATAAACTAGAACTGTGATACTGTATACTGGTATCTGACTGCTTTTTTTTCTCTAATTTGGAGCTAACCACAAAATAAACCCTAAAAGAAAATCTACAAGGTTGGGTTTCAGATTAAGCAGGAATGAAAAAAATCTTGAACAACAAATGTTGGTAAAGTTATTAAGGAAGAACAAAGTCATCAGCAGTGAGGCATCCCGACCTGCTGAGAGAACCGAGCATGAACATCTGAGATAACGGCATCTGGGGTCGCCTTGGATGGATTTCAAGCCAAAACATATTCAGATTACAACACATCACCATTTACCTCGCCTCTTCTCCATGTGTTTGTGCAAGAGAATGTGGTTATGTGGGCACATGTGAGAGCGTGGGTGTATGAGGGACAGAGAGGAGAAAGACAGATAGAGACAGAAGAAGAAAAATGTGAAAAGAGAGAGAAAGTTAAAGAAAACAACAAATACATGTATGCCTTCTCCTGATGGTATGAAGCCATGGTTCCACATCTTTCCATAGGAATAACATGTAATGGCTAAGCAAACAGACAGACAGACAGACAGACAGATAGATAGATAGATAGATAGATATATAGATAGATAGATAGATAGATAGATAGATAGATAGATAGATAGATAGATAGATAGATAGATAGATAGATAGATAGATAGATAGATAGATAGATAGATAGATAGATAGATAGATAGATAGATAGATAGATAGCTAGATAGATAGATAGATAGATAGATAGATAGTCAGTGTGTATATAAATGACCTGATGGTAGTTTAAGTAATGGAGAATAGCTTGTGTGGGCCCTGCAGTGCCATGTGACAAGGGAGAATCTGCACACCTGTGCTCTCATCTGCTCCTCCGTGGGAGGACTGATATTAAGTCATTACTGCAGGCGCTGCCAGCATACTCCGATTGTGCACATGGCTGCCAGGGTGAGTGTGGATTGGATCATATAGGCTGTCTTTTTCATTTGTCCAGCCTCCTGAGCAAACAGTAACAAAAACAAAACTGCTGAGCACAAAATGTGCTGGGCCTTTAGTAAAGGAGGGGCCAAAGAACAGGATATGTATGTTATGTTGTTACCGATTTAGTCTTTTTTTTCTGCATTGATAGAGGGCCAGGTAAGGTAGGTTGATTTTCAAAAATACATAAACATTGCCCCTAAAATGTGCACGGTGGAGCTTATTACAACAATGATGTGGATGCAATTAAAAAACGATGTAATCACTACTACAAGGGAATCACACGTCACCTATCATATATATGACAAAAACCACCCAGTTAGTGTGAATGAAGAAAAAAAAAAGATCCTGCTTTCAACAAATGTGTTGTATGTTAACTACCCAAAACACTGCACTGGAAGGCACATACACAACTGAAAAAAAAAAAAAACCCAAAAACTGAAACACAGCAAGTACTAGCTGCCCTTAGGCTAACGATTTCAAGGATCATGATGACACCATGATGCCATACCTCTTCTCTCACAGATAGATTACACAATCATCCATTGAAAAGAAATCACTTTAGGGATTTCGCTTCAAAAATGTTTCACTGCAGGAAAAGACTTTGGGATACGGAAATGTTTTCAAATGAGTTTTGTGAGTAACAACATACATTTAAAAAGGAAATTTAAAAGTGGGCATACACAAAGCGCTTCTGCTTTAACTTCCAGCCCCCCCTTTAGAGATGTGTTCCTTATGTTTACAGTAATTGTGTTCCCATTTCCAGGATTCAACCTCTGCCCAGACACTGGTTTATTCCAACACGTTCTCACTTCCAAAGCGTAACATTTTACGCTAGGTGACAAATCGTCAACCTATTACGTTTTTGGCTACCCACCACGTTCCTAAATGACGACCTTAAAAAAATGAGGAATCGCTTGGAAACATGCTATTTTACGTCATTAAAGTCCTGGTTAAGGTCAGGAATAAGGTTATGGTTAGGGCTAGGTTTAGGGCTGGAATACAGGGCTGGAACGTCTATTACCGCGGGGCCATCATTACACTGGATTTCATCTATAACCCGGCGCATACCATAACAACGCGGAAGGTGTCCTTACGCCTCGGGAGTGCGAACGGGCTATTTATTCATGAGATGGACAGCAGTTTGGAAGAGATGAAAGACAGAACATGATACATAAAGTAGGGGAAGAATTCCTAATAGAGATAAAAAGTAAACACAATCTCTTGCAATTTGACTATCAATCAGAGCACATGTCTCTGGGAGATGGGACCTAATTACAGCCCAAATGAACATTGACTGCTTTCTAATGGAATTATTCAGACAGCCGATGTTTGTATATGCCAGTCCTTCATTTGCTATTCTCATTCATTAAGACTGCACATTACACTTTGGTGGTCTTTGGCAAGCAATATTTTTTTTGCATGATACAGAAGACCGATCATCCTCAAAGAGGACCACCCTGTTAACGTCCTCTTTTCTCTCTCTTTTCCCCAGATGGCTTTGACAGGATTGACCACCATTATTAATGGTCTGATGAGTTAGGCAGAGGATTATGTCTCTGTCTCCCACTCATCGAGGAAACATTCCTCAATGAGTGAGTTTTTGTCATAATGCGGCTGGGGTAACGGAGAGTATGCTTGTCCCATGGAGAAGGATTTAGGTGTGGAAAATGGGGTTGAAACTAGGTGCTGTGCAAGAGTAAGGGACATCTTAGTAGAGGATAGGAAAGCCAGAAGAGGAACTACGCAGTGTGAACATTAATGAGCTGAGGGATGCAAGTAGGAGTTAGAATCTGTAGACTTCTGTCACCATCACTGTAAATTGTTCTAGGAACCAAACCTGGAGAGAGATGGTAAGTTGTGGATATGCACACAAATGACAGAAAAAGGGGAGAGGAAGCAACTGAAATACAATATCCCAGGCCTCATTTATGCTTTTGGACTCCCCGGGCCATTGCTGCCGACTGAGTACATCTATTGTGCATACAGTAGCTTCACTCTGCAAAATGAACTACATTTGAGTTATTTCAGGAGCAGTGGTATGGTTCAAGGTGGCTTCAGGCCATGCTTCACTAAGTCTTTTGGGAACCATGTTCTTCCAGTTTCATCTCAGAGTCTTTAGTGGTGTATTTGAGCATCAGGTTTTGCACACTGAGGAACACGACATCCGTGTTTGGTGTCGAAGGGGCTTTGTGAAGCTTGATGAAAGTCATCATTAAAGTTGTATAATGCTTCTTGACTGCCAACGACAATAACTTATGACATCTGTCTCAGTGTTTCATGTTGGCTGTCACAAGCAGTTAAGTGCCAGTTCTTGCAGTAATCACTGCAAAGATGGATTACTAGGGATTTTGGAAGCCACTCCTACATTGTTTGCTGTCATATGGCAGGGAGATTTAAATATTATGAATAGAAAGGTAACACTGTCAGCTTAGTAAGACATGGCAGAGTGTGGAGATACATTTCTGAACAGGCTATTTTCACACATTGTCAAATGATGCATAGACATGATATTTGAACATTCATGGTTTGTTATAATATTTCTTTCTAAGGAGAAAACAAGAGAAATATATTTACAACTGAGTAGTTAACATATACAAAACAAGCAGAAAGCTTCACTGGTTAATATGCATTTTTTTTAAGTTACAAAAAATTGATGGTACCTCTGAGATCTTACAGATGGACTATTATTTATGTCACTCCTTCAATAAATGCTTCTCTCAAGTTCACCATGATTCTGAAGAAAGCTAGACAGTCGCAGATGAAAGGCTTGGGTAGGGAGTGAAAAACATACCCAGAAACAGGAGTAACATACCCAGACTTTACTATGGGGAAAGGTAAATCTATTTACAGTGACAATGTCTTGGGAAATAGAAGGGGAAGTGAGCTGGGGGAAGAAAAACTTTAGGAAAGATTTCACCAATGTACAAGGCAAACCAACAAAGCAAAGAACAAGGAATTGAGAGAACTTCAAAGTCTTCTGGTTGATTTTCAAAAAGAATTTCATTAACAGATTGTGGACTGAAGGACATAAAAAAAAAAATCACACGATGAAGCCAATTACAGCAAGAGCATTGGTAGTAATAAAATTATCTTATACTCTATTGATAATATTAATCAAGCAGAGACTAGAGGCTCATATAGCAGTAATATGGCAGTGTATCAGTGAGAATATTCTGAGCTTTAAAAGAAACAGAATTCAAATGCAGATGAAGCACATGAGAGCCATTTAGTAAAATTATTGGCACTATATAAAGAAAATGCCTAATGCTCACTGACTGAAATACAAATCATTTACCCTCCCCTAAAAATAATTAAAGACTGTCACATCCATGAAGACAAATGGTACAAAGAGATGCTGCCAGGGTTATGGTCTGAAACAGCAGCATGGCTGTGTTTTTCTCTCCGAGTCTGCAGCGTCTCAACCCTCTCACACTCCATACTGACTTCACAGGCCAATATGTCTCATTTTAGCACCTTTCTGATGTGTTTCTGCAAGTGGTGTGGATATAGTAGAGCTGTCTTCTTCTGTTGGTTACACATCTTAACCCTTGCGTCTTGGTAAATTAGGGGGTTGCGAATGGCTGTATGCAATTTCACTATGTTGCACAGATAAGAACCGGGACAATCACAACTTCTACCATTTCCAATCTTGAAATGAAATGGTACCAGCTCTTCTGTGAAGCACCTATGCGAGAAGTGACTCTCTAGCATTTTGGCAGATGTCTTATTCAGAATCTATCAGCAAGTAATATCCCAGAGCAACTACAGTATATCTGATAACTGACGGTGCACAACCCCTCACTTCCTCCTCCATTTCCTGAGAGGAAACCTTCAAAGGGAGTACTGCAGAGCTGATAAAACTCAGACAACCTTTTATTTCCCTGGTAAAAGATTACCAGACCAAATAAACATTGTATAAATGGATGACTTTCTGTGGCACTGCAGCAGATGTGAAATTTCTTTGCTCACCTGGAAAGGAGAATTTGCATTGTTTTTTCAGGCAGTGCACGCTACAGTGAAAATAATGAGATGTGATGCATCCCACTGCCACATTTTCATGGCCAGCAACACACTTTTTACACTCCTGATAGTACCATAGCCAAGTGTAAAATTCAAACACAAGTTGCTACAAACAGAGACATCTATTGCACACCATGCTTTCAAGTACATGATACAGTGTGAACATTAACAGATTTAATATGTATCAACTTGAGTTGTCATTGCTGGCTGCTGCTGTTAACTATTCTTTGAGGGAGAGAGAAAGGTCTCTTGCAGAACAGATGACAGCGGTCTGTGTGCACAGTGCACAGGAAGCAATTTTAGATGAAAACCCACACAGGGCAAGGCGTTTTCTTTTTCTGTGTGCTACATTTCCCTTTGACATCTTAAAAGCCATTAGTTCAGCAATGCACACCAATGCTTTACACAATAGGACTTGAAATGCTGCCTTTTAGACATTATATGGGGGCAAACAATGGGGTACATGCATAGGGGAATGCACAGAAAAGACTGAAATAAATATAAAAGAATCCAGAGTGAAATGACTAAGAAAAAAAAATCTTTAGAAACACAAAAAGCCTTGAGATTTGTTGTATCCAGCCAAATCCATTATCTTTTACAAAAAAGAACATCGTGGGACAATACACCTCATCTGTAAACTATGATCACTGTGCTTATTTATTTATTTATTTATTTTACCCAACTACCTTTTAGAGAACTTTTACATGTAGACATCCTTACGATACCTTTGTGTGCTTATAATGATATAATAATAAAATAATTAAATGAATGATAAATAATAACCGCTAGGAATTAAAAATGGGCAAAGTCAGAGATCAGATGCGCAGACATATTGTTGTTGGCAACAATAAGTATTCAGCACTAATTAAAAGATACTTAAATCTTGAACCACTCTCATACTTTGAAATAAATAACTTTTGTTTATCTTATTGTTTTCTGAATGTGTCTTTCTTCCTGCCTCTTTGTTGTGTGGGTAAAAAAAGGATGCCCCAGATAGGGATTACTAACATTACTAACATTTGTTTTTTCATTTACTGATACTGAGTGAGTCAACACAACAAGCGAAAACCAGGAAATAACTTTGTTTTCTAAGTTTAAAGTGTGTAAACAGTTATGCAATATCAATTTCTGATTTCAAACTGACCAATACAGATTTTTTAGTTTCATCCTGCAGAAGAAATCCAACAAACAATATTTACATCACATTTGGAGAAATCCTTAATACCTTTAATAATCTTGCGGTATTATTTTTGGTGATAGGAAGAAGACATTCTTGTTGCCGTGGGTGTGTGTTTGGTGTGCAGAAATGTTACAGTGGTTGGTACATTCAAGTAATGTCCATGTAAATGCCACAAACCAAGAATTTTCAGCAAAACAAAATAATGCTGTGGTGGATCACCTTTTGTACTTTTGGTACTACTTTTCTTTGTCACTTTATTGTTCCTGATTGGATAGATACAATGCCCACAGATCAAAAGAAACACTATAAACAAGCTAAATGAGTGTGGACAGCCCAGTATTGTATTGTCTAGTATAAGGCTGTTCTAAAAGCGTCCTGGAAAGTCTTCAGTGGATCCAAAACATCACAGTGAGAGTACTAATGGAGACTAGAAGGAGAAATCACATTTCTCGCATATAAGCTTCTCTTTACTGGCTTCTTGTTACTGTCCAGAATTGAAATTAAAATCCTTCTAAACACACACAAGAATAATCAGGTTCCACAGTAAACTGCATTTCTTTTACCCTCCTCTTTTTTACTCCTGATGTGATTGTATCTCACTATTGTGTGTCATTAACTTTTGTGTTCTCTCTCGCATAGTGTGCCCTTGTCTCTGTGATCTCTCTTTTGTTAATCTTCTCTTTCCTCTCATCCTGCAACTGGTTGCAGCAGATAGCTACCATTCCCTGAGCATGGACATGCTGGAGGTCTCTTAATGTTAAAAGGGTGGTTTTCTTTCCCACAGTTGCCAAGTGCTGGCTCACAGGTGATCTGTGAGCCAGCACTTGTGAGCTGTGATTGCTAGGCTCTACCTTCACTATATAATTGCCTTGAGGTTGTTGTGAACTGGTGCTGCATAAATAAAATGAATTTGAATACTGTTTCTAAACATATGCATAAGAAATATCCTAAAAGCATTCTAAAAAAATAAACTAAATTTAATTAAAGGATATCCAAAGGATAGAGTAAACTTATAGCCATGTAAAAACATTACCACACATACCCATAGAGCAGGAGAAAGAATGATTTTTGGATTTGTCATTTATTTAATTTAGGATATGCTCAACTGAGCATTCAGCAGTGTTTTGACCAGGCAGCATCATTTGATCAACACTTAATGGCACTTAACACAATCGCTTCAAGACTGCCCTGCTTATTAAAAGTGGAACAGATGTTTTACAAAAAGTGATCTTGCAGTTTTAATTAGTCACTGACACTAAAATGCATTAGCACTAACAAACGGGGCCATCTGAAATATAGCCATGTAGAAAATGTAAGGAGAATCCATGGAATTACTAAGCCATAGGGAATAAAAGAAAACCACCACTGGAGGTTGTTAAAAGACTAAAATTGTGGGTGCTGTCACAAACAGTGATTTGACCATATACTCAGTCTGTCATCCGTGCGTTGAGCTGCAGTTAAGAAGATTCATAGCCAAATCTACACCACTGAAACATCTGGTGGTTTATCTATGGAATGGGGCCCATGCTGTGGGTGCGAAGAGCATCTCTAGGAAGGAAACAATCACCATCTCTCTCCCCATATGACCCTGTTTAACAGCACCATATTGCATTGGCAGTAATTCACTCAAACAGGTGTGCTCATGAGCCCAGTTTGAAACTCAAGAGTACAGATGGCTGCAGCTGAAAGAATAAAAAACAAGTATCATTAACTGCAGGATTGGAAACCTATAGCTCAATGAAAACAATTCCAGAAGCCCATGACACCACGAGGTGCCATACACTCAACACTATCAATTTACAGTTGAGAAATATTGACCGGTCTTATGCTTGACACTGAGACTTTATTCTAACCACAACGAATTCTGGGGGGATTTTCCAATAGATGTCTGCTGAGGCTATAATGCCAGTCCATCTACAGCAGCACACTCCAGCTCCCCTGAAAGCAATTCTCAATGCCATACACAACTCCATTCTCTGACTGATCCCCATTTTCACTGGTGCAGGAGTGTCTGCATCATACACACACATGTGCACACGCAAACAATGGGAGCACACAACTGATTGCCTTTTGTCCACCCCTGAAAGGCTGGCCACCTGGACCCTGCTCACCTTCAATAGGATTCATTATGGTGGCTGTGCACCCATACAGCTGCTGCTTAACACTAAAGACATGGATCTGTCTTTCTGCTTCCACTGCTGGCTCTCCTGTGCTCATACAGCTCCAAACCCTTCACCTTGTGTTGGCCTGTCATGCCACAAAAGGCCCCAGTATTCTGTCCGAGCACTAACTGCCTCACCTCTTGTCTCTACTTCTGCCCCCAAGGTTACATCTTCAAGTAACATCACAACAATAGCCATCCCTTCTCGTCTAAAGATCCTTAGCTTGGTGTCTGTAAATTATATATGGCTGATATTAGCTGTCCCCCTTTAACAGTGACGGAAATGAATCCCCTGATAGAGATTACTGTGGCATGTAACAGCTCTCAAGCAGTGTGGTTTAGAGGGTTTAACAAGGTCAAATGAGTGTGCTGGGATGGTTAGGGAATGAGGTGAACAGGGTTGCCATGGGAAGCAAGAGCGAAGGGTATGAGTTTGAGTTTTGTTGTCTGAATTTGTAAAAGCATGATGATGCATCATGAGCCTTTATAAACTCATAAACACCCCACCACAGGCAATAAAGTCAGAGCGACAGGGGAACAACAGTAAATGCAGCATAACAGACTCTGGGGTTGTTGGCTGTCCTCATGTAAAAGCAAACATAATAGAAAGCTTTTAATAGGAAATGTCCCCACTTAAACATTAATCTACCAAAGCATAGCATTAACCAGATCTGGTAATGACTCGAAAATGGTCATGCTGAAGTCACATCATGAACAGGACAAAAGCTGCAAAGCCCCTCCCATGAGTTCACTCGGGTCACTCACTCACTCAGTTGATGTTTTGGTCATTGTCACTGAGTATGCCCCCCCCTCCCCGCTTACAGGGATTAGAATACTTAAACTTGAGTGACAGAAGAGAAATGCAGATTTGAATTTGCATTTTCTAATGTGGTGTAAATAGAAACGTACCTCGGCTCTCCTCCACAGTTTCTCTCTTTCCTTGTTACTCTGTCTCTCCTTTTTTGTGCACACGTTACCCAAAGAGATAGAAAGAAGCTTTGTCTTTTTTTTTTTTTAAAGTTTCTTTAAACAAATCACTAGGACGCCCTAAAATATTAAGAGTGTTTTCACAGGCCTTTCTAAGAAAACCATGCTCTTCACAGGCTTACTCAGACTAGCCTAAAGGAGGGATAAGGATGAAATAAATTAGTTTCCCCTTGTCGTCACACTGTCACTTCCTTTAAAATAAAGCTTATATTATTATTCATGAGTACACATTCACTTTTTGTATGTTATTTAAATGAATGAAA
>NW_024583035.1:82773-111028 GCF_018398535.1 Haplochromis burtoni
GTACAGGAACATCTGTGCCGAGTATAACCTGGAAGTCCCGAGGTCAAAATGGGAGATGCCCCCAAGGGTGGTGGAGAATGACCAAGCTAAGATCCACTGTACTGCGATCTACTGTACAATATAAAACGCCTTGAGGCACCTGTTTTTGTGAATTGGCGCTATAAATTAAATTAATTAATTAATTAAACTAAATTGAATCAAATTGATTTGAAAAACACGACAAGAAGCTGAAGCTGAGCTAATTTTTAAAGTTCAGTGGTTCTCGCTGTTTGGACCAGCTAGGCCCTATGATTCTTATCTAACAAATCGCAAGAAAATCCAGTTGTCTCACAAGATACAAGGACTGGTACTTATATAACATTTTTCTACTTTGTTTGACCACTTTCTTACTTCACTCCACACTCACCCATTCACACAAATGCTTTCTATGTCCAAGCATTGTTTAACCCAACATTCACACAGTAACACTCCAAAGGGTGCTTCCGGGGCTCCTCAGGCCTCTGTATCTCGTTCAAATATGGAGAGCAAACCATCAACCTCCCAAGTTCACTAACATAGCCTGAGCCATAGCTGCTCAAGGTAAGAATCACTGTGCAGTGTAAGACAATAATGGACTGTCCCCAGCAGACATATAAACAGTATAAAAATAATCCAAGATGAAAGTGTAAACCCAGAAAATTATTTAACACTAGAGAATATTACTTTCAAGCAGAAAAACCAGTAAGAAAAAAAAAATAGTACTGAGTGGCATGAGCAAGGTACAGTGTGTGACAAGTAAGGTGGGAGATTATAAGGTATCTGCTCGCTCTAAACGAAACAGAAATCAAAGTTGGATGCCATCCATCAAACAGTTATTAACAAGTGTGACATGAGAGGCAAAACTATCCCATGTACAACATAGCACAAAGCTAAATTCAAAAAGTAACTGTGAAAAACATGATCTTAGATATAACAGAAACCTTAATCTGTTAGAGCCCTTTTCTGTTTCTTCATGGGTTCTGTTTGCATTTGTGTTGCTTAAAAAACTGCTATCATTCTGCATGGAAACCCATTAAGTAACACGATGCCCTAAATTAGTCATATGCAACAGTATGTCATTAAACAACTAAAATCAGTTAAATGGTGGGTGTTTACAATTCATGACATAAACTCGTGTGAGCCGTGGGCAAAGTGATTGTTTAGCATTGAAAGATGGTGAACAGTTTAAGCAATTATTTTAATGGCATTGTTATGCAAAATAAGACAAAACAACACTTTTTTAGCACTAACTGCCAAACTGCTTGTTGAACAAAGCACACCAGTGTTAATTGCTCAAAAGGCCCAACAATTATGATTTCAGTACTGTAATGAAGGCAAGATGAATGTTGTTTCTGTGTGTCCTGGACTGAATGAGGCCACATGCTATGAAGTCCCAGTTTGTATGCTAGACTGTAAAGTACAAACAAGCCAGTGTTGGGATGGAAAGAAGAAGAAGAAGAAAAAAATCAGGTATCAAGTGTGTATCTCCCAGGATCTTAGGAGACAAGATACAAACTAGCCTTTTTGAGGAGAAGCCTCAGGAGCCATTAGGTTGAAGAGCTGCAAAACACTTAACCCTTTCATCTGCTGGATCTCATTCATCGCCTCCGTCCATTTTTGTATTCAGCTCCCATCTGTGGTTCCCTCCCTTCACATCATCTCTCCCTGGAGGGTTAGTCCCTCCTCTATTTCTCCTTTGTATGCTCTTTTCTTCTCTATTTCATTTTTCTCTCTTGTTCAATTTGTCACTGTAGCTCTGTCTTTCTATCTCCCCTTCTCTGCTGTTTCTAGCTCTCAGAGCAGCAGGCTCCATTGGGGACCAGTTATCGATTGAACTGAGTCAGCTATGTCCACTTTAATTCATTAAACTCCCGCTGTCAATGCTCATTGGACAATTCCAATAATGTAAAGGAACGAGGCAGAACCTATGCGTAGGGGTTATGCATAGGGATCAAATGAAAGCAATATAGAGCAAAAAGCACACTGGTGGAAGAATTAAAAAAGATATGTTGAGGCATGGAAAGAAAATCTAATAACATTTATTTCTGACTTAAGGGGATAACAATAACTCAACTGAATAAAAAATGCATATGATAATTTTACATACATCTTTCTGCTTGCATGCATGCATTAAAATTCACAACTACACCATACAGATTAAAACAATGCATTCTTTTGTGCTGAAATTTAGTTAAAAATGTATTGAATGTATTATTATGCAAATATGTCCGTGTTTTATTAGAGACTTTTAGTTGGATAGGCAAATCAAAAAGTAAGAAGAAAAAACAGAAGTATAAAAAAGCCAACATAAAGAGCACAGAAAAGCTAATCTGAGTGGATTTATCTTCAATCAGGATGATGCTCTGTTTTATCTCTTTCTTGCTTAAAAGGGCGAGTGGTATCACAACCACTCTGATCCCTCTCACAAGCTGCTCTTCCTGCTGTGTGAAAAAGAATCTCAAGAAAATAGAAACAGAGCTGCCTCCATACAATCACATTACACACTTGTCAGCTTAAAAGGTCAACATATTAGTTTAGAGCAACTTGAAAGCTGCATTTTTAAGTCATCATGCTGACGCGTCACTCTTGTTTTCAATCGTGTGAAAACAAACCCAAAAAAAAGGACATGTTTTGCATTTTCAAGGAGTATCTGATGGTATTTACTATATTTCATTGTTTTTTGTCAAGGCAGTGTCAGCAGGAAAAAACACAACAACAAAAAGAAAAAACGCTGAACCATTCTGAGCTTCGCCTAGCTTCCACGCAGACATGTTTAACAGGCATTTTGACACAGGATGTGTCAGTGAGTAGAGTGTGACAGCAGCAATCCAAAGAGGGCATCACAGCAAGCCCTCATCCCTGCTACTTCCAACACTCGAAATCGATAGCAGAAGCAGCCACAGTACGTGTGAACATTATGTATGACTCTACTTCCATCTGCATTGGTCAATACGAGGCAGCATTCATCTTTCTCCATTACTTTCCACAGATGAGTCTCCTTTGCCTGAAGTGCCACCTCTGGAGGCGACACATCTTGCTACACTCGATGCCTGACTAATATAAGCCCCGTGCTGTGCACACTGCATCTGCAATCTCACTGTTCTTTCCCAATCCACATTATCAGTGGGTTCTGTGCTTGACATGTGAGAATGTGAAAGCTCTCTTGTATTCACACTGCCCACCCTTGCAGCTCTTGTGTGGACAGTAATGGCATTACAATGCAGGGAAGGATTTCACTGCTGGCTATGTCTGCCAGCTACTTAATTTACCATTTATAGATTTACTTTTGAAGTAATTTAATATCTAGAACACGTCCAGTAGTGTAGCTTTATATCTCTATAAAATGTAGACATGGGTTTTTATAAACCCAACATCGTTCTGTGTACACTAACATTAATACACACCTACGAATGATTTGTGCCTCCACCTCCCTCCGTATACTTTGTACGCATGTGGCTGAGGATCTGTGAATGTGTGTGTTCAGCTACCCTGGAGGATGAAGCAGTGGTATTCAGCAACCCTTATTAAAATGCCAGTCTGGCCTAACAGAGTCAGGGAAGGCACAGGCGGCTGTCCTTGATTTTTCCCATCACCCTTCAACCCCATACACACATTCACATGCACTAAACTTTCACACTTATGCACTCACACACAACTCCCCCAGCATTCACTTTACAGAAGGCCAAGACCTGATGAACTATGTTGTCTTTTCTGTGTGCCCACTTCTGTCTCTCTATTGCTCTCTTTGTCATTGTCTCCCCCTCAGTACAAAACAAGGTGAAAAGCTTGCCAAAGGGAATTAATGGGCTTGTTAGATGCATTATATAGATGCTGTGATTCCAACATACTTAAATAAATGATTAATTCAATATACATTCATCACTGGTACCCCTTATCTGTCAAATCAGTGGCTTAGTTTACATCTACGCTAGTTTATGAAAAATTTAAACAAGCAACGGCATGCTTATATATAGACAGCTGAAATTTTCATTAACAGATTTTGTTTATAGATGGGTGTTAAGAACTCCTTTAAGGGGAGCTACTTTTATTAAATGAAACAAAAAATTAATTCATTTGAGACATTTTCTATAAAGCTTTCGTGATGACTTTAGTGATGAGCATGGTGGCTATCCCTTTTCTCAACCATTTATATTATAGTTATCTTTATCACACATATGAATGCAAATAAGTGAAGTGTAACTAGGTAGCTTCCTCCATGCCATCAATTTCCATTTCAACAAATGACCTCTAATCCCAATTAATTAAAATAAGAATGAAAAATATAATGGGTGACTTCTCTTGGGATTATACTCTGTTGGCCTATATGCATATTTACAAAAGTTAAGCCAGAGAGGAGTACACTCTCTGGATTCATGTTTTCTAGAAAAAAAATGTTTTCCCAGTCTGGTGTTTAGTTTTTTCCTCAGTGACTGTTTGCTTTTAGACACTCTCTGTAAAGAAGTCAGAGATACTAACAGATACTAAAATTGTCTTGGCTGTACCTTAATTCCCAACAGCAGCTAAAATAACTGCCTTTTATCACACATACACAATTAAAATGTGTCCAAAAATGAAGTGCAATTTGCCATCTAAAATAAACAGATACATACATACATGAAAATACAGAATAAAAACACATAGTTTACATATACAAAAGTGTAATGTAGTGCATTAAGTAAACAAAGAATTAAGTTAAAAATGTCTGAGCAAATACAAAGCATATGCTAGCCCTTCGACAGCCGTTCTGCATTACATTCTGGCAGCCTATTTCTATTTGTCAAGATTGCACAGAGGAAGACAAGACCCTTTAAAGCACCACATCCTTTCACATAGAGTTCACCTTCATAGCCTAATGAACATGTTGAAATTTAATCAATTTTAATTTGCCTTCATATTAGGACAAGGGGTAAAAATGAGAGAATTTACTACAAAGAAAATTGAAAAGAAAGGGCCCCCTGTTGGCTTCATGAATGTTCTCCATAAAACGAACAGGAAAGAAAGAAAGGGAGAAAGAAAGAAAAACAATTAGCTTTGGAGCTATAATCTCTATCTTAATGGATGGAGAGGTACTTAAATGGGAGTCTTAGCTTATCTTTCTTATTCAGTTCCTAAAGACAAAGAGGGAGAAAGTCTAAGTGACGGGAAGAGAGAGAGAGAGAGACAAAGAGAGAGAATCTAAAAGAAGACAGCAGGATTTTGATAGTGGTGACATTTTTATTTTACTCTATTCATATATATATTTATTTGTTTTTCCCCACAGGGTTACATTTTTTAAAGGATGCTCTCTCAGGAAAAACAAGGATTCTACAACAGACAGAATTTGACAGGAAACTGCCTAAAACACTTAAACCACCCGATACAAAACGTGACTTTCATTTGTGTGTGTGTATTTTTTTTTTCTTTTCTCCCGTGGTTGTCATTCTTTCGCTACATGTTTTCTGCATCTCTTTACAAGACATCATTCATATGTGATGTTAATATTAACTCTCATCCTTGACAGAACTAATGGTAATGCCTTATAACAACCATGATTGATAATAGTTGTTACTAAGTAAATTCATCAACTTATTTTATTAAAGTGGAATTGCAAGCACTGTTCTGAGTTGGTGCGATCAGCTCCAGTGCCCACAAGCCACACTAATGTGTGTGTAGTTAAATGCACTTTACTTCTTCTTCTTTTTTATACTAAGTTAATATACTGTGTTGTGTTGTTTGTTGCGTTGTGATGTGTCATATCGTGTCGTGTTGTGTTATATGTAGTGCCGACGTAGGACAGTTTTCCAATTTCATTGTACTACTGTACTATGTATGACTGTGCAATGACAATAAAGAGTTATCTTATCTTATCTTATCTTTATGCACAACTTATCGATGATGCTGAGGCTGCTGCCTGCCTACTTATAAATACCTTAAAAGTTTTTTTAAACATCATTTGCAACATTACAATAACCATAATACTTAAAACTCTAAACTTAAATTGTTTAAAAATAAGCAAACAAACCCACATTAATTAATTAAGTGCACATTAATTAGTTTTTCATTTAACCAAAATAAAAATAAATGAACCATCAACTTATCATTTATTGATTTATTGTTCATCAAAATGCTCTGTAAACATGAGGATAAAATAAACTAAAACAACCACAATGTCCCTCATCTGTACATATACAGGTTTCAAATATAGTAGCATCGTTCTAATTAACAACTGGCCTAGTAATTCTACATTCTACAGTTCTGTCAATCAAGCTCCCTATTCCTCCAACACAAGCCATGGGCTTACCCTGGAAGACATTTTTGAGCACCCCATTTTACTTCTACATGGTAGCACCTCTCAATAGTATCCCTGCAAGGAATGCAAGTGGTACAAGTAATTGTTAAACCAGAGAGGATATCAAGCTTAATCCGCAGAGAGGCTGGGCTGCAGGTAGTAGTCTGTCACCTGCTATAAGGCAGGCTTTGTCACTGCGGAGTGTCAGCATGAATCCTCACTTGTGAGTCACATCCATCATGTGTAACTATCAGCCAGAGTCAGTGTCTCACCTCCTCCTGTTGCCAACTTCCTCTCCTGCCTTACTGCTTTTTGGAAGTTGGGAAGCGAAACCATGTGCATGTAAGATGCATACAGTCTTGCAGGAGATTTCTCATAAAAAAATGGGGTTCTGCTGAAGCATATGTGTAGTAGCTTATTGCCATGATCTAGTCATTCAGCATATTTCTCTGCTCCATACATCTATCATGTTACTCTTTGCAAAAACTGAGCAAAAGGGCAAAGTAACTCCATAGAATTGCATGTTACATGTTACACTGAAGACATTAATTGCAAATAACTGGTAGCTACTTACTGTGTATTAGGCGACAGAAAGATTAAATACAATACTAAAAACAATTAATACTCTCTTGTGCCTGTAAAACCAATTACTTCCTGAAGCTGTCATATTTCCCCTCTTCAGTAGAAATGTAGCTCTGTTTCTGTGGCAACTCAATTTTAAAGCAGCAGTGCCCAGTGCAGACATTGCAGAATAAATGAAGGTTATGTAAGTCTGATGTCCAGAAATTATTGCAAATTGATGACTGGTGGGCAGAAAACATACTAAACAAAACAAAACAGAAAAAAGGAAGAACCATAAAAACATCCTGATGACACACAATAAAAACAAAGTGGAAACAAATATACATGTGTCATAAAGTACAAGCACACTGTTTTACTCACTATGGACCCATATTTGATTTATCTTGGTGAGGGCTGTACCCTGATGACACCAAACTCCTCCTATACCCCGTCCTTCTTCTCCTCCCTCGCCATCCCTTCTTTTTGTAGGAGTGAAGCAGTCCTCCCACACATCACACAACCCTCCCTCTCTTGCCCTGTTTGCTCCTCACCCACTGGTAAACATTTCATCATTCCTCAAGGAGAGCCATAAAACACAGTGGATATCAGTGGATGATGTGGTCGGAATCCACCTGCGCATAATTTTCTATTTAAAGGTGGAGCCTGAATAAATTGGTGCGCATTTAGCTACCAAAAAGAAGGGAAAAAATTTTTTTTGCAAGCCTTTAATTTTAAAAGTAATACTGAATGTTCCCTGAAGCGAAAGAGAACAAGAGTTAGTGAAAGAGATGGAAGGAGAGAAAGGGAAATGCTATGTGGTTCTCTTGTTGCCTAGATACAGGAAAAATGATGGTCATCTCATCTTACTGGTATCTAATGCTTAAATTGAAATGCAATTCCCTGCAGAAACTGCTCACACAAGCGTACTTATCTGCTTTAGTTGTGGGATTACCTTCACATTTGTATCAGGTCTACAAACCCTATTAAAGATGGTATGCCATCTATAATTAACTAATAAACCGTTGTGCTACATACAGTATGCCTACAGTATCTTCATGTACTTTTATAAGGTGGCTATTGTTCATCAAAATAGAGTGCAAGATGCTTGTACAGATTAACACAACTTCCACAAACAAACAATCTAACCCCCCCCCCCAAGTCTCTCAATGGTACATATTTAGAGTGGGAGTCTTCTTGCATGCTGCTCTCACTCGTGTGTGAAGTGATGATTTCTTGCTGCTGAGCCCAGAGGAAAAAGGAGCTCATTACAAACTCTGAAAGATTTACAAGCTATTACAGAATGACTCTAACTGTTCATTTACTTAGATGCTTTTATTTGTTTACTTCTGTATTAAAGCATGGATTAACGGATTAAAAGAAAACATAATGAAGGTTGCCGTTTCTCTCTGTGGGGGAAAGAGGACTGCTGTGTACCTCTGTACCTTGGGTTGTAAGGGAGTGGGATGTGGAGCCAGCATGACAGCTTTATGGTAGAAGTAAAGCTTTACTGAGAAAGGGAAATCATGTGCTAAGCAGTTAAATTAGCATCTAAAGTGGCCAGTCTTAATTTTTCAGTGTCAGATGAAAATGTCGAGAGTGATGAAGTATGTGGAATCTCTGTGGAATTGACTTCTTACCTGACTTACTTTGAATTACATCTTGTTTGTTGGAAAGCTGGTCAGACATCTGTTTTGTAAGCGGAAACAAAATTGTACTGTAATTTCCTAAAAAAATTTGAATACTGATAAACTTTGCTTAGGCTGCTGCCCCCGCGACCCCGGCCCCGGATAAAGCGGATGAAGATGGATGGATGGATGGATAAACTGCTTTGTGAGTGTCCACAGGGAAGTTGAGTTTTAAGTGCTATAATTGTTTCTCACTGATACAGAAACCTGCTTCAAACAGGTCTTGTGGGATACCCAATCGAGGACTTGGGTTGATTAGGTAGGTACAGTCTGAAGTCTGTGAGGACAGATTTAGTTGTGAAGAAAATTGGAAATAGGAAAAAAAACTGTATGGTACTAAATATGCTTATTTTTTTTAATATATTAACAATAACAGGAAAGAGAAGAAGAAGTTTGAGAGAAATCATTGTCCAATGACTAGTCCACTGTCTACTACCAGTTACTGAGACACGTTTTATTAGTAAATGCTTTGACCTGTATTCCACTGTGAGTCAGATCATACCGCCGCAAGATTACCAGATGTTATTTAAAAAATTCTACCCCCATCCAAAACCTATAAATATTAAAGATCCAAAAAACGAATCAACTTTTTATTTGAGTTATTTTTAAGAACACACCCATTTTTTTCTTTGTGAAGAACAAGTATAATATTTTGTCAACCTATATCTGGAAGCACTACAGAATGACTTCTCTAGTGGGGAAGCCTAGAAAATAAGACTTTGTTGTGATACCCAAATACTGCACACTGCTTTTATGATTTTGTTTTCTTTAACTCACCCGTATCAGCAGATTTGAAACTATTCAGTCAAAATTGCATTACAGTGATTAAATGTTAATAGTCACCCTAATAGTTCTATGTTTCATGTCATCCAGTAGCTTTATAAGCAGCTTAGAATGAAAGTTAAAAAAAAAATCACAATCGTATGATGAGGGGAAAACAAAATCAGACTTGAAAAAGTAAGCTGAAAACGGTAGAAAATGAACAGAGAAAAGGAAAAGCTGTAAGAAAGGAGAACGAGAGGGTAGAGAGAAATGTTATAACTCAGACCTGCTCTCTGGGGTAAGGTCTGTAAATTACAGTGAGATGTGGACAGCTTGTCAATGTATAGTCCTGGGCCAGAGCCTCCTGAGCTACACCACACACACACACACTACACTCTTTTTTATAAGCCTGCTTGCATACCCTCCTGTCTGTCTGTCTGTCTGTCTGTCTGTCTGTCTGTCTAATATCAGTATGTCGCAAGAAAACCATATCCTTATATATTCATGCAGGTAACACCCACATATATCTACTGATGTAGAAAATTGGTTGGTCTATTCAAACTCCAAGTGTTGCAAAGGTTTTCCTGGCTCACCTGATTATGGTTCATCAAGCTGTTGCCTTAATAGTCACAGCCACAGTTAAATCAAATGTGTTAATATGCTTTAAAGTTTCCATAATTTGACTGTATAGACACGTTCAAATGAGTGCTTCTTCTTGCAAAAATCAATTTTAAATCCAACCTCAGTGTAAGGGTTCAATGAGTGCCATTTTTTTCCATTCAGACAGCTTACATTAAATCAATGGGATGACCTCAGCACAGACATTGTGTATCTACCGCAAATTGAAATGGATATTGGGCTTGGATCAGATATTGTTTATCAGCATTACTCATGTCGATATTTAAATACATATTGAAATTGTGTTTCAATAGATATTGAATTATCCTCTGATTCAGTGAGTTTTCAAAACATCTATTTAAGAATAAAAACATGGCAGTCCCAAGGCTACAACTGATGAGAACATTTATTACTTTTTCTGAAATGTTTTATTTCAATGTAACTTTTATTTATTTATCTATTTTTCTCACCTACAAAAAGCAACCAGCAGGGTCTGTGTATATGAAGAGAATGAAGCAAACCTATAGAAGTGCAATCTGTTCCTCTTGGTCCCTGCTAATTAAAGTTAGAATGTGTTTAGCGGATGTAAAATAAATCATACTTTGCAATGTTATTTATACCAGTGAACAACTAAAATAGACTTTTTACTAAAGGCCCTTTGTGTGTGTGTGTGTGTGGGTGGGGTGGGGGGTGGGGGGGGTATTAACACTTCTTCCTTCACGTCAGTGCAGAGTTGATAATTTACTAATCACCATTATGAAAAAAACTCCAAGTCTAATGATGCAGACAGAAAAAAAAATTGGAACATGTAATTTAATACATGGCTGAGTCTCCTACTGTGTTCAAAAAAAGACCATCAGGCCTTGCTGTTTTGCTGCAGGTATACATCTCTATTTGTTCAATAATTCATCAACTGAAATGCTTTATTTAGTAGAACCCTTCAGCTCCATCTAATTCTTACTTCTGCCTTTGGAGCTTGGAGACAGTATTTATAACTGCAACAAAAACTCCCTACACCCAATGTGGTGGTGATGGCGACTCACAGCATCCACATGTTTATGGAAAAAAACAAAGTGAGAATTGACTATCCGAGTTCACACATTCTCTGCCAAAACATTCCAGCAGTATTCATTATTTCCAGGCTCAGTAGAGAAAAACAGTGGTGGGCTTCTGCCCTGTCGTTTCTTCCAAAGCCAGCCATCAACCAGATGGAAGACAGTCAATTAGCCTGGCACCCCCCTCTCTCAGCAGGCTCCTAGTTCCCTTAGTGTCAATCAATGTAGATAGCTGTCAGTCTCAGAAAGAGTCAATGATGACAAAGAAAAAAAAATCCTGAAGAATCCCATAATACCCCTGCTGTGGCTCATGGCAGCGTGAATGATGGGAGATGCTGAATCAGAGCGTCTAAGGCCTGTTGGCGCCTTGCCTCAGCCAGCCTCCACCATTCTATGCCTGCGAGTCTCCTCTTATGCTCTTTTACAGTCAGCTTTTGTTGTTTTTTATGTGGTTCATTTTTTCCCAGCCCTGACACAGGCTTCCACACTGGCAGCCAGCTCCCTCAAAGAGGAGTTAGAGATGGATACCTGCTGGGTCAAGCTAAGCTCCTCCATCACCAGCCTGCTGTACCATAAAAGACCACAAAGGACACCCAGACCCCATAGCTGCCTCTCAGGGATCAGACTCTGTTGTTTTGACTAGCAAGAACAGGCGGGACACACAATTTCTGAAAAGTTGGAAAGAATCTTACACTGCAATAGTTTTATTTGAAGAAGTTTCAAGCTTTAGGAAAAAAGGATGAAGATGCAACAGATGAAAATAGTTCATCCTTCACAAGGTGCAAACAAGGTTTAGCTTTTTTAGACTTAATCCCACAATGTGGGGACATGATAAATATACAAAAATGTCAGATACAGTAAAACAAGTGTTCTTTCTGTGTTAAAGTTCACACTTCTGATTATATATTCTTTCTACATTTTTATTTGCCTATATCTGCTTATAGTATTATCTACTTTCAAGTATCTACTTATTTCATTTACTTAACTATAGAACAATGCACACACCTACACACACCAGTGTTTTCTACACATTACTTTAACTGGATGGGATGCCAAGGGATATTATCTGTTGACTCACTTTAGCATATGCTTATTTTCATCTTTTTATCTAAGACAGCACTGCCAGCAATGCGATTTACTAGTTGTCAATGTCCTGGCTTTTATTTCATGCATATTTCATGCTATCTAACTAGCCCAAGCACTTAGACTGCCTTGGATTGCAGTTGCTGATGACTGTCCTTGCTCTGGTTTAGAGGTCCACTACAAAGAGAAAGGACCAATCTGGCCGGAACTCACAGCAGGTGAGTTCAAGCTCAAGTTCTGGTTAGAGAAATCACAGCAGGTGGGTCTCTACATCAATGGGGAGCAGAACAATGAGCTCTAGCTCAAGACAAGGTATGCTTTTACTAGCCCAAGGGTATTCTTTTACTACACTGGCACTGTGTTTGCAATCATTGTTATGCTGAAAAATGAAGCTGTTGCCAATCAGACATTTTCCTCTTGATATTACATATTGGATCAAAATATGACAGTACTTTTCTGCATTCATTATTTTATACATTTTGAAAAGATCTCCAACACCACTAGCTAAATGCAGTCCCAAATCCTGACTGAACCTCCACTGGCTATAGCCACTTTTGTTACACGTCCCTCCCCTGACCTTCTTTTTACATTCTCCATCCATCCATCCATTCGCTTCCGCTTATCCTTTTCAGGGTCGCGGCGGGCGCTGGAGCCTATCCCAGCTGTCATAGGGCGAAAGGCGGGGTACACCCTGGACAGGTCGCCAGTCTGTCGCAGGGCTAACACATAGGGACAGACAACCATTCACACTTGCATTCACTCGCACATTCACACCTAGTGACAATTTAGATTAATCAATTAACCTATCCCTACAAGCTGCATGTCTTTGGACTGCTGGAGGAAGCCGGAGTACCCGGAGAGAACCCACGCAAACACGGGGAGAACATGCAAACTCCACACAGAAAGACCCCGGCCTGATGGAGGAATTGAACTCAGGACCTTCTTGCTGTACCACTAGTGGTACTTGGGCTCTCTCTGGTGGTACGTGGGAAATCTCCAATTTATTTTAAGATTAAATAATATACTATTATGGAGGTATGCAAAGACGGCATCAGAGTTTCCGAGGCTCCTCTGGGAGCTGGAGTCAACCAGAAAACATGTGAGTCCTCAATGAAGAGTATCCTTTCCTTATCTTTCCTTCCAGTTGTCGCGGCCGCTACAGAGCACTGGCTGGCTTGTTTCCCTGGGCCTCAAAACTGCAAAGGTGGCACGGCGATGGCAAAAACACAGCCCTTTTCCGCGGTGCCACCATCCTGCGATCCCAGCCACCATCAATGAGTCGGAGACCATCGGGTGAATCGGTGGGGGCGCGGGAGATGCCGTCGGTGAGACAGGAACTCGCCTGGATGCCGAAAAACTGGTAGCCAGGAGAATGTGATCCGTTTTTTCTGTGAGTGAGTGGTAATCCTTTGCAGCAAGCAGCGGGGAGTTGGCGATGCCAGCTCGCACAGGCAACTGTTGGAGTAAGACGTAAGTGAATAGGAATCCGCTATCATCCATTCCTAGCAAGGACAGCATGCTCTCTATGAGCTCAAGAGCGGTACCATCACCCAGTCCTGAGAGAGCGAGGAGTTTCTCAGCCTGCTCTGCATCAGAGAGGGAGTAGCACTGCAGCAGCAGTGCCTTGAGAGCGGTGTACTTCCCTTGGGTGGGGGTATCCCAGAGAAGGGTCATCACACGGCAGGTAGACAACAGATCCAGCGAGAACACCACATGATGGTATTTTGTGTCGTCAGCTGAAATGCCATGCCACGAACCATGAAGAAGGGTCGTGAAGCGAAAAATCTGGCAGCTTAACCGCCACAGGAAAAATTAAAACGTACAGCTCTGCTATCACTTCCGACATAAATGAAGACAGAAAACAAAACAGCAGTGGCGTTTGTAGGGTTACTAGCTAGTCCAACTTCAATAACCCTACAAACGCCACTGCTGTTTAGTTTTCTGTCTTCATTTATGTCGGAAGTGATAGCTGAGCTGTACATTTTAATTTTTTCCAAAATCTCTCAGTCAGAACATGGTATATCATGTTTAGGTGGAAACTAGCGAACTTAACTTAAATTTAATAAATTCTGTTTTCATGGATGCCTGGATGTTAAACTTAATTATCACACCAGGTAAAGCAGCAAACCTGATCATTTTATTAAAGATGAAAAAATTTAGACAAAGGAAGTCTCAGTGATGCCGCAGTGTTTGTTTGACTTTGGGACCTGAAGAACAGAGTTTTGGACCCAGATTAATCTAAGCCCATGAGGCTCCTAACTACGGTAGCCATAATGCTCCAACAATCAATCAAGCGGTGTGGCTTCGTCGCTTACAAAAGTCGTACTAAAATATTTTGACAGCTTTTTGAGCGTCGTGTACCATATAAAATCGGTTCAGTAAGCACAACCACAAATCATACATAAGGTGCACTGTCAACTTTGGAGAAAATTAAAGGATTTTCAGTGCACCTTGTAGTGAGGAAAATACCGTAATAAGTTGACCATGTTGCTGAATAAAGAAAATATTGATTTTATTGTCGTCAAAGGAGCTTGCAAAGAAAAGCTTCTTTACTTCTTTAAGTTGCTTGAAGACGTTTCACCTCTCATCCAAGAAGCTTCTTCAGTTCTAAGGTCAAATGGTGGGGAGTCCCAGATATAAACCTAGTGGGAGTATCCCCCCACAGAGGGACAAAAGGACCCCCTGATGATCCTCTAATCGCCTGAGCCAAAGTGTGAAACTGGGTGTGGGTCCCAATCAGCCAGGGTTTCGGGTGAGCTCATTGTGAAACCTGGCCCCACCTTATCATGCGAATTCCTGAGGTCAGATGGCCCAGGATGTGAGTGGGCGTTAAGGCCTGCCATCTATAATCCAGTTTTGAGTTCCTTCCCCAGATGCCTTAACCCCCACTCGTATCCTGGGCCATCTGACCTCAGGAATTGGTTCGAAAACCATAGAAACAACATCAGCTAAATGGCATACCAGCACAATCTTTGCATAAGAAACATTTTTTTTGTAAAAACAGTAGGGAGAGTAAGGTGAATGTGAATTGGGAGTAAGGGCTATTAAAAATGTCTGAAAGAGCGAGAGAGAGAGAGAGAAAGACAAATGCCACCACATTGCAAGTTGCCATGCATCAATATGTCTTCCCATCAATTTATAGATTGAAAACTACAAATGTTGTTGTGTTTAGAAGAGGAAAAGTCAGCTGAACAACCTAATATGTTAGTAGCAGCATCACAAAATGTTAACTCACAAATTAACCTCAGATTTGTGAGTAAGTTTTTTGTTGTTGTTGTTTGTTTGTTTGTTTTGCAATCCTAAAAAGATTTTAGAATTGCAGGTGAAAAGCGGGTGGGATGGGATCCTTTTTATACAAGCGCTTATTAGATACATCAACTTTGTGCCTGTCATATCTGAGTAGTGTACCTTTCTATAGCACTAGGGACACAGGGCCTACACTGTTTACCTCACACCTTGCTAATGGCCATCTGTGGTCATTATAGCCCAACAGTGAGTCATAACAACGCTCCTGAATGGAGCCTCTGCTCCTCCAGGGCCAGTGGGTCTCTCCACAACACTACAGCTGCCACTGTTGCCACTGTTGTTGCTGTGTACTGTAGTTGTTATTGATGTTGATTCTCTCATTCTACCCCCTCAAACACATCATACTGACCCACCAGTATGCCTGCAGTCATGCAAGGCGTTGTTTATCTACCAGCAAGATGGTTGAGATATACACATACACAAGCCAAATATGGGCTCTCTAATGGAAGATCCTCTCACGCTGTTTCTCCTCAGAGAGTATATCCTTTTCATTCCAGTTCAATTCCTCGCTCTTACTCCACATCTCTTATGTTCAGCTCCTTCAATCTCTCTGCCCTCTCGCTAGTATATCAGTAGATGTCTGTGCCCAGCTGGATTAGATCACCGTGGGTTAGCCCATAGTGGTGTTCCATCAGGCCCAAGAATGGTGGGACATTTCATGAAAAAACTAATGCACTGTAAGCAAAGGCCCAGCTGTACCAGGACCAGGATATGTGGATTCAACTACTGCTGCCCCCGATAACACCCAAGCCATCCAAAAAAAAGAAAAAAAGAAAAAAACACAAGCCATAAAGGGATGTAGGGGGAAATTTATCGGGCTGCAGCCTGGACCAATGGTGACTATTTGTGTGCAGAGGTGGACAGCTACATTTCCACAGTGTGTGTCTACATGCCCCACTGTGTGAGGATGCGTTTATATGACTGTTTTTCACTATACATTGTGTGCATGGATAATAGCGTCCAGACATGTCTCAACATCAGTGCCTATACATGCATTTTTTCCTTGAAAGTTTGTTCATTTTGCTCGGGTTGATGAGGTTACCAAATGGCAGCATGCATTTCTTTTCCTTCCCACCAGTGGGCAGCTCCCAGCAGCCTTTCTACAAAGTCTAAAACCCAGCTGCCTCCCTGTGGCTTCCATAATTACACCACCCATCAGGACAAAGAGAGATGAGGAATACCAATGAGTAAAGCGAGTTAGAGTCCATGCTGCAACAACAGCATGGACTCTAATTTATATGTGTGTGGACAAAGCTTCGTCATGAGCATGGAGCCAGCTCCAAAGATGAAACCACTCATGGGCAATGGAATACTACAGCTATTCCATACAAATACAATTACACACTATTCGGCAGTGGGAGGTAGACAAGGCAAAAGACCCCCATGCAGAGAAAACTGGATGTCAAATAAAATTTTATAAACAGGACTATGTTTTTAAATCTCTTTTATACTGCACAGATTTCTCATTTCAGCTCCCAAATTGATAATTGTGGCATGTTGCCAGTTTTTGGCAGCTGAAAATACAAACAAATATTGTAATGCAAGATGACTGTAAGGATATATCTAATCAGTCATTTCAGTTCAGAGAGGAACTATATTCCAAGCAGAGGAAACCAGAAGAGAGTGATGAGGCAGCAATCATACAGAACGTCCATCTGAAGCTGCCAACTTTAAGCGCCAAGGCCTGTTGGGAGAATGAAAGACTCATCTGAAGTCTTAGACCATTATCTGGACGAGATTCTGTAACCTTAGGGCAAGATGTTCAGTAATAGGTCCATCCCAAAGGAAAATAGTAAGACAGATAGGAACGGAGATGTATAAAACTCATCAAAAAGAGAAATTTGAATCCCTTTTTGACAGAGGCGATACAGAGAACGAGTCCTGTGTTTTCATTGATAAATGGTTGCGGAGAGTGAGTGGGCATTGTGCCTCACTCTATCATCCAAACAACAGTATCTCTCTCAGGGAGTCCTTCCGTTTCCAAACCACCCCTACTGGCTGTGGCTTTGGACAGATTTGCCAAGCCTTCTCGCGTGTAGCCGCCAAACACAGAATTATCCATTGCCTGTCTGCTCTTTCCCTCGTTTCCCTCTCTTCTTCCCCTTCCTATTTCTCTCCTTTAGTGGAATGAAGCCACTGACAGGCAGATGGGCAGATGGGGATCGACAGTGTTCTCTGGGCCGAAAGCTAATTGGGAGAGACTGGGAACGGATTTGGAACTGCTGAATGGTCCTGACATGATGAGAAAATCGATGCACACTTCCAGTGTATTTGCATCATGCTGAACTGAGAGACCACGGTCTAATGCTGTCTCTGCTGGTAGTCATTAAGAGTTTTGTTTCAACTCTGACCCCTCAATGTGACAACTCAGCTCAAGACTGATTGAAATGAGCGCATCAGTCCATGTGGGAGATGGGGCAATATACCCAGTGTTTCTGTCCATTTCTTATGACAGCCAAGTGCCTGGTATACTTGACTTACTACACTTACTGTAAAATGACCTTCTGGGCGTCTATCCATAACAATCATTAAAAAAAAAAGAACATGTCATAAAATCATGACTTGACAGTCCAGTGTGTAGTTTTCTCCCTATGCCTGTGTCAGTTTTCTCTCACAGTCCAAACACATGTTTCTTAGCATTTCTTCTAAAAGCTGATCAGAACAGCAATCTCAGACACAGGTTCTTCCTGTGCGGCTGGCTTAACAATAATAGTCAGTAAGAAAAAAAATAGCATAGGACGTTTGTAATTTAAAAAAAAAATGGAATTCCTTTAATTGTGATAAATAGATAGAAACAGAAACTGATCAACAAAGTTCCAAAAGCAAGGAGAAATAAAAGGCTAAAATATTTTTTTTTTTCAAATGGGTAATGCTTTGGCCTTACTTCATCTTACCCTTGGTTGCCTTAGAAAGACTTAGAAAACTTTCTTGGCAGAGAATACATTAATTACAAGTACATTTATTACCTTCTCTTTGAGTTTTCACAAATATCAAGGTATTGAAGTCTTGAAACAAATAAATCTGGTTAATTGGAAATGTTTTTAGAAACAATTTGTATAATTATAAAATCATCCTTTATAAGAATATTGATGAATCTCTGCTGTCAAGATGTGAATCACGTGTGATTAATAATAATAATAATAAATGGCTCATGTGTAAATGAGTGTGTCGCATATCACTGCTTGGTCTCAGTTATCTACAAGTTGCAAACATCTGAACAATGACTGCACCAAGAACCAAAAATTCTGATGAGTTACAGTTATAGGATGTGATTCATCATTGAGTTCATATGTCGTTGTAAATCTGTTGTAAATTGTGCACACGTGTGATGGTCAAGAAAAATCTTCATCTTCAACAAAACACAATATATCTATGTAGCACATAAGTTGCTTCAACGAAGGTGATATGGACCTCCGATATTACAGATGAAAACAACTGGCGGTGCTGCAGGTCCGTTCATACTTTGAGAAAGAGTGTTTGGGGGAGAATGGAGAGTTTGAATCTGTGCTCAAGAAAAAAGCCCACCTGCAGTTTCTAAAATGAGAGATGGTGGAACATAGCATAAATGCAGTGCCTCAAAATCTGTAAGCCTACAGGGGACTGTCTTTCCCTGCATGGAGCAGATTGCCCTCATAATTTTCCAACTGTGAGACAATAGAAAAGTGGCCACTGATTTTCCTAGAACTCCTTTCTTCTTTTGTATCAGGTCTGATTGTATACTACCTAACAGCATCTCAACAATACGTGCCACACAATAACCTGTGTTCTGTTTATTGGAGATCCAAAATGAATCTTTGCAATCACTGCCAGACAGTTTGTGATAGAAACTTGTCATAAATCTCATAAATTCTGACCCCACTCAAAGTGGCATATTCTCCTATTCTCAGAATCAGAATCAGAAAGGGTTTTATTGCCAAATGTTGAGCAGGTTTACAACATTAGGAAATTGCTGTGGTGCTTCAGTGCAAACATACTGTCATAAATTGCGCTTAAATAGACATGAAAAAATAAAAGTAAGAATAAGAATTATAAGTGCTACGTAGAAAGATATATACATGAGTGCAGGTGGTGATCAGTGCCAAAACATGGAATGATGCAGTGAACACAGCGTAGGGTCATGTGTTAGTGGTGGGAACAGTCATACATTTATTGTCCATGTGTCCAACAGCAGAGGGGAAGAAACTGTTCTTATGGCGAGAGGTTCTGGTGCGAATGGACCGGAGCTTCCTGCCTGAGGGGAGCAGGTCAAACAGACTGTATCCAGGGTGAGAAGGGTCAGCTGAGATCCGAGCTGCACGCCGCAGTGTTCTACACACACATATAGTAGTTCCTAACACATGTTGTTATAATACTTGTCCATGAAATGACCTGAAATGTATTGTCTCATAATTACAACTTAACAGTGTCAATTTTAGGCTACACAAAAACACAAATCTCTATCCTAAGTGACAGAGCATTTCAGCAATCCTATTAACTTACATACAGTGGGGCAAAAAAGTATTTAGTCAGCCACCGATTGTGCAAGTTCCCCCACCTAAAATGATGACAGAGGTCAGTAATTTGCACCAGAGGTACACTTCAACTGTGAGAGACAGAATGTGAAAAAAAATCCATGAATCCACATGGTAGGATTTGTAAAGAATTTATTCGTAAATCAGGGTGGAAAATAAGTATTTGGTCAATAACAAAAATACAACTCAATACTTTGTAACATAACCTTTGTTGGCAATAACAGAGGTCAAACGTTTACTATAGGTCTTTACCAGGTTTGCACACACAGTAGCTGGTATTTTGGCCCATTCCTCCATGCAGATCTTCTCGAGAGCAGTGATGTTTTGGGGCTGTCGCCGAGCAACACGGACTTTCAACTCCCGCCACAGATTTTCTATGGGGTTGAGGTCTGGAGACTGGCTAGGCCACTCCAGGACTTCAAATGCTTCTTACGGAGCCACTCCTTTGTTGCCCGGGCGGTGTGTTTTGGATCATTGTCATGTTGGAAGACCCAGCCTCGTTTCATCTTCAAAGTTCTCACTGATGGAAGGAGGTTTTGGCTCAAAATCTCACGATACATGGCCCCATTCATTCTGTCCTTAACACGGATCAGTCGTCCTGTCCCCTTGGCAGAAAAACAGCCCCATAGCATGATGTTTCCACCCCCATGCTTCACAGTAGGTATGGTGTTCTTGGGATGCAACTCAGTATTCTTCTTCCTCCAAACACGACGAGTTGAGTTTATACCAAAAAGTTCTACTTTGGTTTCATCTGACCACATGACATTCTCCCAATCCTCTGCTGTATCATCCATGTGCTCTCTGGCAAACTTCAGACGGGCCTGGACATGCACTGGCTTCAGCAGCGGAACACGTCTGGCACTGCGGGATTTGATTCCCTGCCGTTGTAGTGTGTTACTGATGGTGACCTTTGTTACTTTGGTCCCAGCTCTCTGCAGGTCATTCACCAGGTCCCCCCGTGTGGTTCTGGGATCTTTGCTCACCGTTCTCATGATCATTTTGACCCCACGGGATGAGATCTTGCGTGGAGCCCCAGATCGAGGGAGATTATCAGTGGTCTTGTATGTCTTCCATTTTCTGATGATTGCTCCCACAGTTGATTTTTTCACACCAAGCTGCTTGCCTATTGTAGATTCACTCTTCCCAGTCTGGTGCAGGTCTACAATACTTTTCCTGGTGTCCTTCGAAAGCTCTTTGGTCTTGGCCATGGCGGAGTTTGGAGTCTGACTGTTTGAGGCTGTGGACAGGTGTCTTTTATACAGATGATGAGTTCAAACAGGTGCCATTCATACAGGTAACGAGTGGGGGACAGAAAAGCTTCTTACAGAAGACGTTACAGGTCTGTGAGAGCCAGAGATTTTCCTTGTTTGAGGTGACCAAATACTTATTTTCCACCCTGATTTACGAATAAATTCTTTACAAATCCTACCATGTGAATTCATGGATTTTTTTTTCACATTCTGTCTCTCACAGTTGAAGTGTACCTCTGGTGCAAATTACTGACCTCTGTCATCATTTTAAGTGGGGGAACTTGCACAATCGGTGGCTGACTAAATACTTTTTTGCCCCACTGTATGAACACAAAGCTGACACAACAAAAGCAGCCCAAAGAGATTTTTCAGTGATCGTCACAGCTTCAGGGTCTGGCTGCTGGGCTGGGGTCAGCATCACCATCAGCTTTATCAACACGCTGAGTTTTTGGCTAGCTGTGTGTATCATGCTGTGCAGATACTTCCAAAGAGCCAAAGTTGTGTGAGCAGCATAATCCAGTTGTTTCTGTTATGGACGCAGTTTGCACTTTATCATCACACTCATCTTTTTGTGCTGTGAAAATTAAAGCCATATCTGTTTCTCTGCAGATCTGTCTCTTTTTACATACAAATTAAAATCAACTGACTGTATCGCAAGTGCACAGGAAGAAGGCCTGTTTACTTGATTTTTTTTCTTTCTATCCACTTCGATAACTAAAGAGCCTTTGTAACCTAATTAATGTCATTATTGTAACTATAATTACTGAATTTCTTAGAGGAAACCATTACATTATTACATTATTGAAAAATGTAATGTGAATAAACTTTGTAAATTATTTTGTAACACACCCAAAACTGCTCTTCATAATTTAAAAACCTAGACGTACAGTTACATTATAGGCTACTTTCTAAGGAAGGCGAGAGCCCTCTGGGGCTTTATTAAATCACTCAGATGAACTCAGTTACGGCTGTGGGAGCATGCAGTCTCACCTTATCCAGAATCACACCTATGATACATTTGATCCTTGGGACTTTGTGGATAGTGGAGTAAATGGCATAAACATGATGGCTTGTTCTTATCTTTGTAGACAACATTGAGTTCTTAACCTGTGCAAAATTTGTTCTGTTGGACAAAATAAGATTTCCAGTGCCCCCTTTTTTCAGCACTTAGCAAAAAGACCTGGCAAAATTGGAAGTGTCTAAGAATGTAAGACTGAAAACTTTGGCCAAGATGTTCAACAAAGATGTTAGCTATTAGAAGTATAACAGACTATAAGTTTACCCTCACTCCCATTGTTTTATGCGGAACAAGCATAGCGAAAAAATAAAAGGTGCAGAATCTCACAGCGACTGAGAGTTAGAGATGAAAGATACAATGCTGCTATTGCTGCAAGGACAGAACGAGTATCCCTTTCATTTATGGCATGGACAGAACAAGTGTCCCTCTCACTTATTGCTGTGTAGGGGGAGCAAGTGCTTGCATAAAGGTTTTATCCAAGGCAACAACTCAACATTAATCAGAACAAGGGGTAAAAATCTCCCAGTTGTCATGGAAACATCCACTGCCCTGGTAACATTGCCCTCATTGTGACAGGCACTTCTTTTACAACGACAGGTGAAATGAAAAACAGCCAAGTCTCATTCTCTGCCAGTCAGCCATTATATATGAACCCAGCTCTCCCCCTCTCTCTCTTATCCATTTCACATCTTTTATTTGTTGCTCCCATCTTAGGAAGACAAACCTCCACGTCTACCTTCTTTTTGCTCAAAGAAAGCCGACACAAACTCAGAAGTTGTTTATAGTGCACAAACAGCTTGCTCCTGGGGTTGTGGTGCCCCAGAAAGCCTTGCAAATGAAGTGGGAGATTAGCTTTCTTAGATCCCCCCAACCCTTTTTTTAAAATTCCATTCCAAAGACAGAAGAAATGTATGCAAATGTGTGAATGTTGATGATCAGTGTTTCTATGGATTTTTTTTCCTTCTGTGTAACAAACCATTTAAAGAGAATTACTGTAGTGTCTCGAAAGAAAATAAGGAATAGCATTTAGGTCAACGGGGGATGTATATAACTGATAGTGCTTACCCAGACGCTTGTTCAATATAGCCAGGGTATCTTTCTGCTACCTGCCTTAACTTAACATAACATCGTCAATGTATAGGCAGTGACACCAAAGTGGCTATCAAGTCAGTCAGTTAACATAGCATTTATCAATCTAGCCATCACATGAAAGGAATGGTGTTGGCAGGATCCAAAAAAAATCATAAATATGAATTATATTGGTGACAGAATGTTTGATATTTCAATAAATAAATAAATAAAAATAAACCATTTAAGGAAAATATGAAGTGGAAAAACACAGCACACATTGTGTAACAACACAGCTGCTGTAGACAGATCGGACGTATGAGTCTTTAGAAAAAGAAGGAAAAAGCACTGTTCACTGGTATAATATTCAAACCAGGGTGTAAATATGAATGTGGTTTAAGCACTTAAGGTCAACAATGCTACTATATACAGTATGAATAAAGTTTCTCCTAATGTTTTGCAGGGAAGGAAAGCTAGTGAAAAGGCTTACTGTGTAAGTTAACAAACTTACAAAAATAAAGACTTACAAAAATCAAAATTTGATGGATTATAATTGTTAAAACTAGGCAAAGACAAATGAATTCTTAATAGAGCACACAAGGATGAAATTCAAGCAATAAATTAAGGAAACAAAAGATTCTCAACACTCTCACTACACATTGAGGACTAATAAGGGGAATGGGACATGGAAGAGTAACAAGGTACATGTGAGTATAATCACGGGAAATGACTGACATGAAGTAAAACTAAATTAAGACACAAGGAAATAAAGACTAAAAATACAACAGGAAACAATAAATGAATAAATAAATGACCGAAATTGATAACTGATAACTCAGTTAAACTAAATAGTAACTAAACTAGCCTAATACCTAGTAGCGGTTTTAGATACGGGCAACACGGGCGGTTGCCCGGGGCGGCATCGTGGTGGGGGGCGGCATGACGGGCATCGGCGAAAAAAAAAAAAATTGCTCGTACTCATGCTGCCCCGACGTCATGCCAGCGCATATTGTGAATGGTACAGGCACCGATTGGTTTTCTATCTACATACAGTACAGAATATAGAGACACGAGTAAGAAAATAAATATACACTTTAGGACTCGGGGTAAAGGGATCAATAACAATTTAAAATTTACAGTTTGATGATTTAAAGTCTCACACACAACCCGTCGAAAGGGGAGGGGGGCCTGCTGCTTCCAAATAGAGCACATTTCATTTATAATGTTGTAAATCCAAGCCCATTATGTATTCATGATTTGAATCCTGGGTTGTGTGAAATCTCAGAAATAGCACCCTTAGACAAAGTGAATCTGTGAACTAAGGTGTAGGTGCTGTTAGATTATGTTGTGGTGACCTCGAGTTGGGGGATTTGTGTTCATACTGGAGTGCAAAATTAAAACCAATGGAAGATGGACAAGAAAAGTTCAAAGCCATCAGGTGCTCAGTTTAGAAAAATAGAAAAGAAGAGGAAGAGAAACGAGCAAAAGATACAGGTAAGCAGATGTGTATTGGATAATGGCAGGTCATCCTGAAACAATCAGAATCAGAATACTTTATTAATCCCTAAGGAAATTATGTGGGTTACAGTTGCTCCAAGAAGAAATGGTAAAAATAGCAACAGTAACAGACTAAACTCCAAACAATACATTATGTTACAGATTTTAATATTAATTAGTCATTGTCAGTTGTTGATTTGTCCTGTTCTCATTGTATGACGAATTATGATGGCTGTTTGGTAGCCGTTTGCATACTATGCATACTCTCTCTCTCTCTCTTCATATGTGTGTGTGCAGAGCGTTCTCACTCCCGAGGTGTAACATGTAGACGTTTTGTCACGGCCCGCGGCGTTCCTGAGGAACGTGAAAGGAGACCTTCGGCGTTCTTATGGTACGCGGCGGGTTATGGCTGGAATCCAGTGCAATGACGCTCCCGCGGTAATAGACATTCCAGCCCTGTATTCCAGCCCTAAACCTAACCTTATCCCTAGCCCTGACCATAACCTTATTCCTGACCTTAACCAGGACTTTAATGATGTTAAATAGCGTGTTTCTAAGCGATTTGAAGAAAAAGAGCGAACATGTGTAGATTCAGTCCAGACGGTTCTCATATTTCCTCTTTTTTCCGAGGTCGTCATTTAGGAACGTGGTGGGTAGCCGAAAACGTAATATGGTGACGATTTGTCACCTAGCGTAAAATGTTTTTGGGAGTGAGAACGGGTTGCTGTGTGTGTGTGTACAACAGTTTTATGTTAATGTACAATCCTTAATGTTTTCTCTGTGTGTGTGTGTGTGTGTGTGGGGGGGGTGGCGCCAGAGGGAGTGTTCGCCCAGGGCGCCAAACAGCCTAGGACTGCCACTGCCTAATACTACACTAACCTAATAAAAGCTGGCACCACTGAATACTAGATGGAGCAAGAAAATTTAAAAAAAAAAAAAAACCACGAGAAACTAATAAATTGAACAGTATGATGGACAAAAGGAAATCTCTAAGCGAACCACAAAATACAGAGAAAAAATCAGGAAACAGAATTCCTAAAAGAATAAACTTAAAAAATTAAAACCTACACAAAGCCATAACAAAACCTGCAGCTTATGATTTGGGTAAAACTAAGTTTTAGTTTTTATTCTTTTACCTGTCCTTTAATGAAGAGTCGCATGAGAAGTTGCGTCTAAATATCTATATTTATGCCTGATGTTCATCAAGGAAAGGCAAACTATTAAAAAACTGTACTTCATTTTTAATGGTTACATTTAAATACTTTACCCCCCTGCTCTCTGTACTCAGAGGTCCAAATAATCTTCTAGGAGTGGTGTCACTATTTTCTGGAGAAAACAGCATTGGTTCATCAAACTGGTCAATGGGTGGTTATTTCATAGCTGCTAATCTCTAATTTGAGCATTATCCGCTTAGGAGAACGTTAAGTCTGCAATATAAGTTGTCATGGCTATGTATCCAGGTAAGAGGTGAACGCCTTCATAACAGGATTAACCCTGAAGTTAGCTGGATAAGCTCAAATCCAGTTAACAGTACAGGCCACTAGTGAACAACATTTACAGTATACTGAGAATAGTATTTGGCTTATAATCAGTTTAAAAGCCTGAACAAGAAAAATAAAAGCACCATACAAAGAAACACTAAATAAAAAACAGCCTCAAGTGAAATTACATTTCAAGCCACTGAAGAGGGATATATACTGCTTAAAAAATAAAATAACATCTTTTTAATGAAAGTTGGGTTACTCCTGAAGCACGACAATGCCTTATAAGGTGAAAATATGAAAGGAGTTCCTGGAGGATGAAGGAATCGATACCACTGACAGGCCTCCATGGTCTTATGACCTAAAAACTAAAAGAACACGTCTGGGATATTATGTTTTGGTCCATCTGATGTGATTGTTACATGAAGAAAAAAATACACTGACAGACTGTATTCTTCAGTTTCTCATATCACACTGTATCAAACCACATTAAGTCACATCCCATCTACATTGTTAATTTAAATCTTCAACTATTTCAGTCTGTCAAAATCAAAAATGAAAAGAAAAAATGTGTCTGTAACTCTAACCATAATCTTGACCTCTGTGTGTGTAAGGTATAACATAAACTAAACTAAAAAATAAGTAACTTTACAGAACAATGAAAGGAAACAGATTTGATATATTTTGAAGAACTAAAATTCAAAATAACGTCTTAAAAAGAACATCAAGTAATAAACTATTTAGGTGCTTATATTGGCATAACTGGAAATCAAAATAGATGTACTTGTGTCACATATTAAACTTACATGGTTCATTTAGTATGTTTCTAAAGCACTGGCTGGATCTATAAAACCAAAGATTTGGTAAAGTAACTTATATTTTCTCTTGTTAAACTTACTGTCTAGTGACAGTAGTGGATTACTAAAGATCGAAGTGTCCTAATTACATCGGCGTATTCCTTTAAAAGAAACAAGCTAGTGTAATTACTACATTTGGGTGTCTCTCTTTTAGACTTTGTTAATTCTTTTAACCCAGCAGAAGTGTACACTTCCTTGGTCAAGTTTCTGAAGGCAGGTGTGGTCCTGCATAACCTGTATTACACAGATCAGGCCTTAAGTAGATCAGTTCATTCTGGAAAGTCCACTGTTAACTGCAGCAAGGGAACTGTTTAGTGTTCAAGTGTCTACTTGTGGGTATTAACCAAACCTCATATGGAAAGTAGGCCATGCAAATGATGCCGAGCAGGCCTCTGGAAAGAGAAGGCTATAGAAAGACACGGATAGAACCAAAAACCCACACAGAAAAAATGGGCCACACTAAACCACTTAAAAATAAAATGAAATAACATAAGAAAAAACACACCAAAAATATTCCTCAAAGAGAAGATACAAAGCCAATGTGAACAAGAAATGTGGGAGAAAAAAAAACTGTAAACTGGAGCAGACTCAGAATAAACAGATTTATGCTCACTGCTCAAGGAGTGTAATGGTTAAGCCTGCAGACTGCAGTGTAGTGGTGACTCACTACATACACCAGTTAGAGCACAGAGCCTTGAAAGCTCCAAGATCTCAGGCCCACACAGCCTTGGAGTAACCTGGGATAAGAGACGAGGGTAAGGAGCGAGAGGCTCACCAAGCTGTTACACAAACCACCAAAAGCTAATAACAACTGTGTTTTCCACATTTTTCCTAAAGAGGGATCACTCTATCCACTGACGAAACTACACCCAGTATACAGCATAATATTTCTAAATTAGACATGTTAAACTACATTGTTGAAAATGTTCATATCAGTAATAAACCTTTTTGTTTCCACTTTGAATTTAAAGAAAGATTGTGTCATCCAAAATAAGCTGCAGGATTTTAAATCTAATCTGAAAAGGAAGTTCATAGCAAAATGCCAGCCAAAGCCTCATCTAATATGGTGACTAAGGTTTGACATTTTAAGCGTTATTACGAGGAGGGCATGAAAGTAAAGGGGATTTTTAACATCTAGAATTCAAAAGACATCTTTACATCAACCATTTCATAGTCTGCATACAAACTATCTAGTCCTAACTGTGTATATATATATA
>NW_024583035.1:113555-115902 GCF_018398535.1 Haplochromis burtoni
ATAGATAGATAGATAGATAGATATGCACATTTGTGTGTATACTCCTTTGAGAATGACGAGAAAGAGGGATGGTTTGGGGGAATAACGATTAAAGACATGGAGAGAGTGAGAAAGTAAAAACTGGCAAGTGGTGGAAGTGCCGCAGGGATGCAAGATGACCTTGATACACAAATAGTCCATCTTTACTTGTGAAAAAAAGGGAATTTGATGAAAATCCCTTAAGATATGTATCACCTTATGGTCCACTGTTAGTGAGGTAGTTCTGTTTCAGGTAATTTTCACCTTTAAATCAATCGTTTTTTCATGTGTTTTCTTTTGAACCTGATGGAAATGTGGGAACAGAACTGACTATGACACATGTGCACTATTAACAAAAACCTCATTAACTTGAACTTGAATTGCTTTTAGGAGTAGAGTACAGTGTATAGTAAGTTGTGAAGCAAAACTGAGAGACAGTTGAAGAAACTGATGTCTCTTTATAGCTACTGCATACCATATCTGGTTCTAATCATTTCAGCAAACAGATTTTTTTCCCACTCATCCAGCAGAAAGAGCTCAATAGTAGCATAGATATGGATATGATAATTTGTTAAACCTGTTTTAAATTGAATATATTGAGCACAGTTTTAAGATTGCGTTTAGTTTCCACAAACTCCTGTGTAAAATATTTGCCTCTTGCCAGTTGTATATTCTTCAATAACTATAGTCTCCAGTGTTTAATTCTTAAATGTGGACAGGTGGTGTACAATTGGAAGGCAAAAATGAATGATAAGAGAAATTGTACTAAGAATAACAACAACAACAACAACACCAATAATAATAATAATACAACTAATAATAATAATAATAAAGCCAAGAAGAAGAAGAAGACAAAAAAACTCTAGTCAACTGCTTAAAAACAGGAACATTTCCAGTTTTATCAAATCAAAAAAATCCAGTTAATCGATTACTGGTGCTTTGTCAATGAAGAATATGGTAAATCAAAATGACCAAAATAAATAGTTTAAAGTTGTTTTAGGTTAATTAGATACATCAATGTATGGATTTTGCTTTGTTGGTAAAAACAAAAACAGATAGCATAATTATACAGCTCATTATAAAACCAGCATAGTGCATGAGAATGTCAACAGTTAGTCTTGATCAGTATTCACAGCACAGTCATTTTGAATGGTCATTGCCACTAGTGGAATAACTGCCTCATTATTCTGGGCACAGAGCGAGTGGGCTGGTTTTCGTTGCCCAGCGTCATTAAAGTCAGCCTCTTTGGTTACAGTTACTGCCATATTCAATTTTCCAACCAAGCTGGAGGGATGCATCCAGTGCTTCTCTGTGCCAGTGTTTGCAGATTAGGGTTGTGATCTGCAAGCAGGAGGTGCATCGTTTGGGCCATTGTCCCAGTCATCCAGTGACCACCTGCATTTTGAGGCACTACATACAGTACATCAGTACATAAAGGTGTGCAGGCAATCTCTGCCGCATACAGCTGTCAATTTATATGGTCCTCTAGTGGCGACACAGGCAACAGCAGAGACAACCATAGCTTTGCCTAAGCTGCACTCTGCAGCACCATGTGTTTGCTTATCACCTCGGAACATACTGCCATTCGATGAAGCCTAAAAATATGGTAAAACAGACAGACCAAGAGACAGCAGGAGAAAGTGACAGAGAAATGTAGATGCTGCAAAAAGAATAGACAGCTTATGAGGAAAAAAAGAAAAGCAAAGGAGGAAAGGAAGCATCAGAAGATTGGTAAGTGCGTCATGGATGGGAGAGGGACTAATTAAGGAAGGCTGGATTAATTAGGCTTCCAGTCTGCCTCCCTCTCATACTCCCACCGAGCTTCATGCCAGCTCAGGCCCCAAACCAACTCCCAAAAGCAAGGCCTTGTATTGTTCCACAGATTTCCCATTCATTCAAGGGAATGTGTGTTTTCACTGTCAGTAAAGACCACCATGGGGCTTAAAAATACCCTGGATATGTGGTACATTACACTAAGCACATAAAAAAAGGACAGAAATAATCTCACATTAATTTTACTTGCATATCTACATAAAATGTGTTGGAAGCCACATTTGGTTACCTTAAATTTCAGACAAGACAACATATCTTAATTAAGCCCCCAGACACACACACCTAGGGACTAAAGGTTACTAAGAAAAAAAATGTCCTCTCTGACTGATTGGCAAGTGGCTGCTGGAGGTTGAAAGTTGCTAGGTGAAATTGGAAAGAGGGTACTGCACCAAAAACCTCCTCCTTGTGATTGCTTTGGCCACTAGGGGATTGCCACATTCAAATCAAATCAAATCAAATCACTTTTATTGTCACATCACATGTGCAGGTACATTGG
>NW_024583035.1:116663-128277 GCF_018398535.1 Haplochromis burtoni
GGAAGCTGCTCACTCTCTCCACAGCAGCGCCGTTGATGGTGATGGGGGTGTGTACTTCTCTGCACCTCCGGAAGTCCACTATCAACTCCTTTGTCTTTGCGACACTGAGGGTGAGATGGTTGTCTTGACACCAGTGGGTCAGGGCGCTGACCTCCTCCCTGTAAGCCGTCTCATCACCATTGAGATGGCTTACAGGGAGGAGGTCAGCGCCCTGACCCACTGGTCAACTATAGTTTACATGGAAGAAATTGAAAATATATAGCATTTGCCTTCAAAATAAAAGTCGTGCCTCACAACTGCAGCAAATAGTGGTTTTTATTGCTCTTTTCACACTTTCACTACTGTTCAGGGAGCATTTGGTGTGTGTTTGCATAAACATCACCATCCTCTATGCAAACTGTAGGCAACACTGGCAATCTGTTAGTGACCAAAGTAACTGCAAGGAAGTGTTTTGTGTATGACTGTATAAGAGCTTGTGATAAATTTCACCTTGTAACTGCAAGCAACCTTTAGCAACCATTTGGTGAATGCACATTTTTCCCAAGTGATTTGTGTTTGCGAGGAGGTCACTGACCACTGGCTTGTGGAAGTGGGCCCAAAAGGATGTGTCCTATAATTTGCAACTATACCACATTTTTAATATTTGTATTAATATTAATGTTGTATGAATAACATATCTAATAATACTATTTGTATATTTTATATGTATTTATATTTTTACACTCTTTAGAGATTTAATATCTTTGGAGATTCTCTTTAATCACCCTTTAATCATCATCTAATAACATATCTGCAGTAGGTGGCACTCATAGGGATCATTCTTTCTGTGGAAGAAGAGTCATATGATCTTGACCAGTAACTGACCAGTCATATGACCAGTCATATGAACAATTATTTTTTAAATAATTGGATGCAGCTCAGAGAATAAAAAACTAAAACAGTTTCTTAAAGATTAATTCAATTAAATTCTTGATTAAAATCCATAAGATTCTCCCGTGTGTTAAGATAGAGTTGTGATATCATAATTCTGTTAATTTCTGTTAAGGTATTACTAGTCAGTTGTTGCGAACTTTTTCATGTGACCAAGCTTGCACATATATAGTTAACCCAGGATTTCCCAATCTATGTTTCACCCAGATGCTGGTTCTTGCACACAGATTATAGTGAGCCTTTGTAGCCTAGTGCCACCCAATATCAATGACATTCCCTTCCTTTGAACTGGCCTTAAACTTCACAAGGCCAGTTCCACAAGGAGATATGGAGCTCCTGCTTCATGTGTCCTCTTTTTTTTAATTAACACATGTTCTTGTTGCATGCAGAACATACAAAGGTTGATTAATTTCTCCCAAGATAAACACACATACAAACACATTTCCTTCTGTTCTTAAGAGATTTAGCTATACTGCATAATACAGTATATTATAGATTATGTGTTGTTTTATCACCCCTTTGGAGATATGCGTTGACTTCACATGCTCTATTTGCAGTGGACAAAAAGCAGACTCACAAATAGATAGAAGTCTTTACATGGCTACTGGTCCTAAGAGAACTTTCGCATGTTGTGCTCATCTTTTTTCTTCTCCCATTCACCTATTTGGCACATTGAATTAATTTAACACCTGCTACTCATGATATTGAACTAATGTACAAAGTGCTAAAAGTAAGCACAAAGTTCACTATCCAAAGTCAATGTGAAAATCATAGGTGTGACGGGTGTGTGTGTGTGTGTCTCTCAGTGTACGTGTGTTCGCAGCAATACATCTCTTGATGTTACCCCTAAATTCCAAACTCCTTGATGTTGATGACAGAGAAACCCTCTCCAAGCCAGAATGTAATTAAAATCTGCCTTTAGCTTTCCTTCACATCACATCCTTGGCTCCTTCTAGGATGGAATATGATGGGATGAATATTTATTGTGGGTCTTGTCTCTGAAGGGCTGCATGGAGAGGCTTGAGTAAAACAAAGTAGGGAAAAAATCTGGTTTTGCCATTTCTGGCCTGATTGACGCTCCAGCTTGCAGCAAGTAATTCATTCTTAGAGGGAGGCACAAGTACCCCACTCCTTCTCCCAGCACAAGTTTATGATAATCCTAATAAATTATGATACGCTGCACAGACATTAAAAACTGTGATTGGCACTAAATCAAACACGCTGTGCCTCTCAGGTCAGAGAGAGCTGAGTTAGTGTGTGTGTGTGCCCTGCTCCCCCTTCCAACTATCAATTTTTCTATGTCCTTAAATCCTACATCACTCCTAGTCCACCTACCGATTTCTCTCTCTTCTCTCTTTTTGTCTAGTCCTGTCTTTGGCTCGACTTGTAATTTCCATTGCTTTTCTGTGCCCTTTCAGTAGCACACCTTTCTTTGCAGCTGACTTGATAAATCTAGGTGACAGTGTAAAATGTTCCACTGGAAAAGAAAAAAAAAGTCTGAGAAATAGAGTACGGCCCTCAGTACCCTGGGAGTGTGTGTTATTGTACCTTCTTCGTATTTGTCATGATTCCCTGCACTGCTCTGTATGTACCTTTATCCTTTCTGCAGCTGATTTAATTCATGGTGGAATGGATAACCAGATTGACACTCACTACTTTAATCTTAGTCAAACACTCATGTGCACTCTGCAGATTATTCTACCTTCATCAGCTATAGCGGTCATAGGTCCAAAACATCAATTTGTTGACGCAAATCTGGTTAGCCTGATGTTGATTACTGCCCTGTGCTGGCCCTTATTATGAGGAAATTGAAAAAAAAATCTTCCACCTGCCTTGATTAAAAAGAGTGAGCAAAAAAAAAAAAAAGAAATTGCTTAACTGTCTAATTTGCAGGTATTTCATCACTAGAAAAAATGTGGGAATATAAAATTTCATTAGTATGGGTCAAGTACACAACTACTTTTGTAATGGTTCCCTCCTCCGAAAATAACACTGCTAAAAGTTGATTATGTCACAAGCGAGAAGCTGATCAGACAGATAGTTGGATTTAGATTTATATATATAGTATGCATAAGTTCAATAAGGAAGAGAATCATTCATCTGCTTGCTTTCCTGGGTGTTCAGCTGCTTTTCTGTTGTTTACATGACTACCGCTTTCCCACACTGTCAATTATAATACTGACATCATTACAAGCCTCAGTCTTCATCATCACCAACACCAGCCTAAATATGTTAATTTCTCTACCTCGATAAATCATGTTCAATTCTTCCAAGTGATCTCGCGGATGCCATTATCTACTACAGACACATAGCCTAGGTGGATTTTTCTAATCATCATCATCAACATCACCATCATCATTACCTGTGATCATTATAACATTTGAATTGACATTTGAATACAGGCTGGGGCGGTGGTTCCTAAGTAGCGTTAGCAGCTTCATGGCACAATCAATCTTTAACATATTCATTGTTGGTTTTGTCAATAAGGTGCTTTTATTACCGTGCTAATGTGATCGATAAGAGGGACCATTATATTTTACAGTCCTGCTGTTTACTGCTGAACATGACCTCAAACTACATGACATTTCATATGTTGACCATGCTGTACTGTAACGAAGCTTTTGGATGGACTTTGTGTAATGGGAGCAATGTTCTCTCGTTGTCATTTGTTTTTCATAAATGCCTTGATTTGAATTGGGACCTATTAAATCTCCCTATTAAAGACAAGAGGCAAAGCAGTGCAAAGAATTACATATCAGTAGGTGGGAGTCAGTAGCCTACACTGGGAAAGAGAAATACATATTAGCATGTGCACTATTGAAACATTTGGATAAAAACTCCTGATTTCATCTGGGGCTCCTAAATTGCTAAAACTGGTACTGGATGACACTCTTTTTGTGTTTACATGATTTTCTTTACTGCTTAGAAATTTGGGGTCAGAATACAAAAGTGAAGCTGTTCAAGAACAGAAGTGCTCACTCATGAGAGGTGGACATTTTCATGCAGTAGAAGACTACTTGATTCAGGATTAAGCAGTAAGACCACAGTGTGGGATGCTGGAGGATGACAGAGACAGGTAATTAACTAAAAATAATATGTGCTTGACACAGCAGAGAAAAGGTCTTTAAAAGGAAATAGGAGACACAACAGAATGAAACTTCAGAGAATAGCATAGATGAAGGTTACTTTTGTATGTCGACATGAGTGGATGCAACACATGCAGGCAGCCTTCTCAACCACCTACATACTGGAGAAGGATCAGACTTGAAAGGGAGAAGAAATTTCATTAGATTTCCACATCACTATATTTCAGCCACCCACACCCCTTCATGTACATTTTTTATGTAATGTACAGCATAAAAAAAGCAGCAGTACATCACAGAAGCATCAGGAATTTGATGTCTGATTGCTTTGGCTACCTTGTTACATTTTTGATGGTGTGGTGCAACAGGTAGAAATGGAATTGCACTTACATGTGCACATGCCCTTTGATTTAAATTATGCATGTAACATGATTTGAGTGAACTGAATTTAAAAATGACAAAAAGTTAAATGTTCAAGTGTTCAATTTTTTTATGTATTTATTTGTTTGTTTGTTTATTTTTTTTTATTTATTTATTTATTTATTTATTTGGGGGGGGTGATCATCATTAAGCAATCATTTGAATCCTATATAAACAATGTTTAGTTAGTCTTTTGGTGAGAATATTGTCCTAATAATTGTAGTCACTTTAGCATTATTTACACTATCTCTCTACGTCTCTCTAATTGCACCCACTTTTTCCAAACTGCTTATCTAATTTAGGGCTGTGAGTGGGGGTGCTGGAGTCTGTCCCAGCTGCCTCAGGGCAAAAGGCAGGGTACATCCTGGACAGGTTTCAAGTCAATCTGAGCCAACACAGAGAGAGACAATCATTCACGCTTACATTCACACGTGGTCATCCATCCATCCATGTATGGTCACTTTAGAATAGCCAGTTAACCTGCCATGTATGTCTCTACACTATGGGAGAAGGCCTGCATAGTCAGAAAGAACATAAAATCATTTCAATCTCAGTTAAACAAAAAATTTTAAAAAATCCAACTTTGCAATGCAAATTCTGTTCCAAAGTGCCCTTTAATATAATAAGAACATGGCCACTTTCCTAAGTGCATTGAAAGTTTGACATGGTCACATGGGGTTAGGTTGGGTCTTGTACTGGACTTACTTTATTATCTTCAAAAAAAGAAAGAAAAGTTTAGAGCCATCACTGATCAGAGGATGGACAGCTGTCGGTGGACAAAGGCCTGTGTGTCTTTGTGGACACGCGCCTGCCAATCTAGCTGTCAGGTCTGGATGACTGCCTGATTTCTCTGGCTTTCTAACTGCTTCTCCTGTCTGCCTGTCGATTGCTCCATCATGCTGAATGTTCTTCTCTGCCAGGTTCACTTGCCCACCTGTCTTACTCCACTTCAACTCAGAGAGCCTGCCTGTTCTTTTTGCCTGTTGAACTTGCTGGACTTTAATACTGTCATCACCAGAGAAAGCAGTGGAGAGACAAGATGTTTGGTTACAATAGCTTTACCCCATCCTTGGTTGCTGGTTGAAACTATTGGGATGAATATTCTTACCACATCCATTCAAACTGAATAATGAGCTTATGTTTCATTGCATTGCTCATAGGTAGGTATAAAAGCACTACATAACAATTCAAATATTTACTAAGAAGTACAACAAAAATACCCAGAAAGGCACTGACATTTAATGGATGCACAGACCTGTGTGATTTTTTTTATACTCTTACTGCAATATGCTCTCAACCCACACCACACTAAAAAGATAAAGTTTCTACCCTCTCTTTTCATTATAGCAATTAGTTAATTGGGATGAACTGTAATATCATGTAACAACTCTTTCAAGAAGTATGGAATTGAGACTTTTGTTCCTTGAAAGATGCAGTTTTAATTCCAAGTAATATTCTTGACACCAGGTCCCAAGAAACCTATTAACACAAACTATATAACTGACTTTGGAAAGCTAAAATATTTTCATCTGACAGCAACGTTATGCTACGATGACAGCCTAATTATATTTGACTTATTGTCAATTCATTAAATAGGACATCTTTTTCCACCAAGAGCGAACTAGCCTGCATAACCTCTGCAGAAGTACTTGTTTGAATGTACAGTGTTTTGAAGAAGAAAAGAAAAGAAAAGAAAAGAAAAGAAAAGAAAAGAAAAGAAAGTAATTAAATATGCCCATCACAGAGTTGGCTTGGATGCTTTTTATTTCTTCATTTTAAAGCATTTTGAGCCTGAACAGATGTTCCACTGCTGGTACTTAGTGGTCTACTTACATGCAGATCCATGGATGAGTCATCTTCATTTTCATATTACCTGACCCTAACTGATTTACAAAAAAAAAAAACAGAAAAAAAAGATTTGAATTGAATTGCTAACAGGCAAAGTGGTTTGGGGTTTTGGGGCAGTTCAACCTAACTGAAAATGATACTATTGATTAGAATTTTAGATACATTTTTTTTTGCTTGTTTTTTGTTTTTTACAAGTTGTTTGTATAGTGAAATCCCAAAATAAGTGTAACTACAATATCTCAGTTCTTTCAGTCCTATACTGTATCTGAGTGCTGAATGAAGATTCACGTACTTTGATAATAGTGAAACAGCTTGCCCTATGTTTACAAAACACACAGAAGAATCTAAAAATACTCATTAGGCCTGATGGACAAAATCAGATACTAATATCATTATGTTTAATATGCTATGCAAAGCCACAGAAATCACCAGAATCTGATTGAGAAGAAATATACCCTATAGCAAAGTGATCAAATTGGCTATAAGGTTATGTCATGCTATAATACATACCAGTGTGATGGTTAGTAGATAGGAGTTTAACTGTATAGAGTCAAGCTAATGATTGATTGATCTTGTTAATGTAGAGGTCTTAGAAACTACAGCATGAAATGGTTCAAACGGGTAAATATGGAAAAAGGGAGAAAAAGTGTTTTCAAAGTGTTTTACAATATTATAAATACAATTTATAATATTATGTTAATTGCTGCATTTCTGTAGCAACTGAACTGTTTCTTTAATATGACTAGTTATCGACATTGCATGTCTTGGGCTAAGAAACAGTATGTGCATGTATTGGATAATAGTTACAAACTTTAGAAACAATTTTTTAAATTGATGTAACTGAAAATAAACATTGGTAATTTTGGGATGTGATATTACTTGTTCTCTTCTAAGTAAATTGGCTGGACTTTATAAAGCAGGCCATTTTTCAACCACAGAGGAGTGAGGTGATGGTGTGGGGGATGGTGGCGTCAATAGCAGAGGATAGTAGCTGGTAAAACATGCAAGAGACTACTGTAAAACAAATGAGCTCTGCTATGATAAATGGCTTTGAAAGTGAACAGACCAGTAGGAGGAAAATAATAATAATTGCCGTGCAAGAGGGCACAGAGCAAGTACATCAGATCCAAATTGTAAAAGATTTTTTGATGAGTTTCACAAAAAGAAGAAAAGATAACAAAGGCAATGTATCAGGAAGCTTAGCATTAATGATGCACTTGGGTTGCTTTGTAAAAATTGTGAGGAAAAGAAAAGTGGCTTGCCTCTTTTCCAGGTAATGTAATTGCTATATTGGTGATCTAACACCCTCATTAAGCATGGATCAAACAGCAGCGGAGAAAGCAGCAGCATGGAACCAGAGTGTGAAACAGACAGGATTAGTGGATGAGAGAGATGTTCTCTCACGCGCAGTGCATGTTTGAAGTCTCCCACATGGCTAATTGTAGACTGAAGACACTAGCATTGAGAAGTTCAGCCTCCCCACTGAATCACAGATAGCTCACTTGCCCTTGGCTAGCCTCCCAGTGTTTGTGTTGATTTTTTTCTGAGCAATTAACAATCTGACACCATGACCTCGGACTGACAAGAGAGGGAAAGAAAACAGGGAAGGTACTTCTTCCATTTCAGTGCAGGATCTATTAGGACTTTAACCTCTGAAATGTTGACATATTCTAAAGAAAAAAAACATTTCAGAGGTTGCAGCTTTTTAGTATGCTCTTTAAGACTCAAATATTCCACGGGAAACCAGCTATAAAATTATTATAACCATATTACAGTGATTATTATAAAGTTCGAGAATCCAGTGCATATAATTAACATGTGTCTACTATTGATTTAACTATCAGTTAATCCTATATAATTGGCTACAGATGTTAGATAGTTGCCCTGTAAGAGGCTGACAACTTGTCCAGGGTGTACTCCAAGTTTAGGCCAATGACAGCTGGTATAGGCTCCAGCCCCCTGTAACCCTAAATTGAAAAGCAGCTAAGAAAATGATTGAATGATGGATATGGTTGTGCTTCACTATTCCTCAGGTCTGGACTATATTTTTTTTGTTTGGTTGGATTTTTTTGTACTTTATCACAGTTGTTGTATGAATTATGAATTATGTGTTCTTAATGACTAAATGGATGTCAGATTATTAATTTTCTTTTACTTAACCGATTGTTTAAAACAACTGATAATAATTATTAATAAATAGATTTTAAATATTTTCAAAAGAAGTAAATATCATAGTAGATAAAGTAAAGAAGTAGATATCATATAATTTTTTTAATTTGTATTTTTTTTAATTGTCAAATATCCATCCATCCATCCTCCGCTTATCCTTTTCAGAGCCTATCCCAGCTGTCATAGGGCGAAAGGCAAGGTACACCCTGGACAGGTCGCCAGTCTGTCGCAGGGCCAACACACAGGGACAGACAACCATTCACACTCACATTCACACCTAGTGACAATTTGGATTAATCAATTAACCTATCCCCACAAGCTGCATGTCTTTGGACGGTGGGAGGAGATAAAGTAAAGAAGTAGATATCATATAATTTTTTTAATTTGTATTTTTTTTAATTGTCAAATATGTCTGGGCAAAACAGAATAGTAATGCAGTGACAATCAGCCAGGGTGACATTATAGTAAGTGGGTGACTGTAGTTTGGAAAAGGTCACTAGAAGTATCAGAAGAAGGGATGAGGAGGGTGAGTCAAAAGGGCATGTAGCACTCCTGCTAGCAGGAATTAGTTTCAGAAATTGCTAAGAAAGGGAACGCATGAGGTGTGCTGGTGGTATAATCAAAATCTGTATCTAAGAACAACTTTGTGTACCGTGCAAAAAATGTACATATATGTTGTTTATTTGTGATTTTCGATGGGTCAGCAATGCAGAAAAAACTGGCCAGATCTTGATCGAAGTTAAATGGCAATCATGTTAGACACTAAAAGCAGAGTGAGCCACTGCCAAGGTTAGTGCTGCCATGGACGTAATCCACCACGTATGGTCTGTAAACCTATTGGTTTGGAGATGCCATACTCATGATGACTACTAAATATGATAAGCTACCAGTGAATCTGATGGAGAACCCTGGAATACTATGCATGATACTATATAATACTATACTCAAACAGTAGTGACTTCTCAATCACGCCCTAAACCAGGGGTGTCGAACTCCAGGCCTCGAGGGCCGGTGTCCTGCAGGTTTTAGATATCACCCTAGGTCAACACACCTGAATCAAGTGATCAGTTCATTACCAGGCCTCTGGAGAACTTCAAGACATATTGAGGAGTTAATTTAGCCATTTAAATCAGCTGTGTTGGATCAAGGAAACATCTAAAACCTGCAGGACACCGGCCCTCGAGGCCTGGAGTTCGACACCTGTGCCCTAAACCATACTGTGCTTCATCCTCTATTCTGTTTTACAAAATAAACACACTGCGTTAATGAATACCATACTCATCTGGGAATTTTTACTTAAATGATCAATCAAGTGAGAAGTACATAGAATGATAGCATGGAACTCTAATAGAGTAATATGATATCAAACCTCTTATTAGCACTTTAAGGCACTTTCATATTGATTTTTTTATGTTAAGACATTATCCATTTTTATATACATTCTCAGAGTGCAGCTAGAATGGAGGTGCTCAAAGTATGTTGGAAAATTGCTGTTGCACCATCTTCAGGCAATTCACTAAAAAAGCTCCTAAGCTCCAATTCGTGTCAAGTGGACCTGGAAAATGATAAAGGACAATCATGTGAAGAGGTCCTTGGTTACTATATAGTGATGGAATAGAATCAACTATATAACAGAAATGTTAAGAATAAAACAGGAGGAATAAGGAATGCCCCCACACAGGAAGGATGAACAGACATGAATTGCTATATCCTCAAGCCAGAAAAGAGGAATTGAGGCTGCAAGGTGGGCAGAGTGCAGCTGTGCTGCTGTGTTCTGGCAAGTGATTTATGTCTATGCAAAGGCAACGAAATGTAGAAACAAGATTGGAGCACATTCTGAGATGAACTTAGGACTTTGTGGATGGCTGACTGATAGTTCCTGTCTCCACTCAACAATGTTCTAAGATAGCCCAAATAGATAAGGCTGAAGGGAAGGCATTTTAAGTATAGCTTAAAATTGTTTAAACAAACAGTTCAAAATATTTTAAGGAATATAGCTGCAGCTAAAAAAGCTGAAAAAGCCTGAGGCCAAAATGGTATAATTTGACAGTAACTATTCCCTATAGGTGTGGCAAGTTAATTAGGAGAATCTAGAATGCCGCAGCAATAGGCACTGACTAAGGTTTGAATGGAATATAATTAAATAAATGCACCAGTAAACACTGGAAATGATCACAACAAGGAGTCTATACTGTTACATATGCTACCTCTTCACATACCCAGCTTGAATGAGATATTTATCTGCATGTTCTAAATCAATTTTTATTGAACAATTTTGACATATAATTAATATTTTTTTAAGTAACTACTATTTAAATTACACAAAGCAGCAACAATAAAACCAAACTACATGAGATCCAAAACAACTCTATAATAAATGTTAACTCTTTAAACTGAGTATTTCAGTTTGGGTTGAAACCGCAAAATAACGCAATTCAAATAAATAAATGTAATAAGATATAATAAATTTAAAAATAATCAGGTCAAAGTCAATATAAATCAGTATTATAGAATGAAATGTGTCAAGGGGAGGTCAGGGACAGCAACAACATGGCAGCTGCTCTTCTTGTAATCAAACCACCGAGAACTACCTGCAAGAATTACATGTTACCAAGTGACCTGCATCCAGGGAAGCCAGATAATCATTAAAATAAATGAAAAGAATGTGGATGTTCAAGTCCATTTACTTAAAGTTGAAAACTCTGTATAGAGTTATTAAATCAGACACAACCTGCAACCCACTGAGTAAAAATATATTTCAATGGAAGTGCCAAGAAAAAAAGGCCTAATAATGTCACAGCGTAAAGAATTAAGCTATCTCCTGCACAAGATCACCCTGACACCCATCCTTAACCATATGTTAAAAATGCCCTGGTTAAACAGTCTTTAAAAATACTGCATATTTCAAAGGAAGCTTTGCTTCTGAAGAGAAAGAAAAAAAGTTTAACCAAAATGATACCATGTGTTAGGTACTCAAGAGTGTTGAAGCTACAAGCAAAAGGAGACGACCAGCATTCCCATACTATTATAGTCTGTAAATACTGTTTTTAAGAAATTCACTTGCCTGTGTAAAAGAAAATTCAAAGGATTCTCACTCCTGTTGGAACTATCAAAGGCTGTTTTTGTGTGTGTGTGTGTGTGTGTGTGTGTGTGTGTGTGTGTGT
>NW_024583035.1:128300-176512 GCF_018398535.1 Haplochromis burtoni
TGTGTGTGTGTGTGTGTGTTTGCATGTGTCATTTTTTTTCATTGCCTGTGTTAACTGAAGTGTGAAGTATGCATATGGTTTATGCATGACTAATCAATTAAGCAAGGGAGTAAACAAGTGAGTAACTTCAACAACTCAATAAGAAAGGAAGGTGGAAAACAGAAGTTCTCTTTGGGGACAATAAGATTAAGTATTTTCTACCAACTTCTCAAGTCATACAAAAATGTGAAGTCACCAACTCAAGGAAAGCTCTCTTCAGTGACAAGAGTCTCTATTAGCATTCACATCCGGTGTCCATAAGTGAATCTTCCCACCATTCAGCTATTCTCTATTCACAATGCTTCTCATCAAAAACCGAATAATGGTAGAGCAAACACACAAAGCAGAAAGTCTGTGATATGCAAGCAAACAACTATCTAAACACGTACAAATGTCTAACCACAAACAGCGTAGCTTAATCTCAAGATTACGAGGAACAGGGTATGTAATCAGTCTCATTTATCTGTATTTCTGTACCATTCTGTGGCAAAACAAACATTTGCACCTCAGCAGAGATTATGGCTTAAGCAAATACACAAACAACCATGTGAAAGCAAGAGATATCTTCTTATACACACAGTAATGCTGAAGCCATCTCTTTTCATTCAGTAATATTCCATGGGAATACAGTATTTACCAAACCTACTGGGTTAGGTTAAGTAATCAAGTACAAGACTAATTTTTATTAAAGCAATGCAAATAATTACCTCTGGTCGCATCATTGTGGACCGAGTTTTATTTTAGGAGTAGTGGCGGTGGTGTGGGTCATACCTCGCATTCTCGAGAGCCTGAAATGGTATAGGTGCAGGGTCCGGTCCCATTGACAAGCACATCCATGGCCTCAGAATTGGTGGGCTTGTAGTCCACATAGTACTCCTGCAGGGGAGAGCTCAGTGTGCGCTCCGTCTCTCTAGTTTTCTTGCGACGTTTGCGAGCTGCTGCCGAATGCTCCTGCAGTTGCTTGACACTGCTAGGATAGCGCTTCCATGATACATATATTACTAACAGGATCATCGCAACAGAAAGAAAAAGGGCAACACTTCCAGCCACAATCTTGTGGAAAGACACAGGCTCCAAGTCTTGCTCTGGGGGTAGTGCTACAGGTGGAGTAACTGCTGAAGATGTAGGACCCCTAAGAGATCCCTCACCTCTCTTTCCAGAATCAGTGGGTGAAGCAAGGATAGCTGGGCGATGCTCAGTTTGGGCAGGGACACTAGATGGGTTTGGAGGAATACTCACTGTGAGTGGTGTTGCTTGGTTTGATTTACAAACACCAAAAGCTTCAACTGCATCCATCACTTTTTCACCCTGGGCTTTCTTCGGGGAGGCGCAAATCATGGTGGTTTCCTTTGCCCCTCTAAAGTTTCTCAACCAGGCCACCAATGGGCAGATGGCAGGGCCACAATCCCATACATTCCCAGCTAAGCTAATCATAGTCAAAGAGATCCAGGCATCAACTACCTCCTGGGAAACATTGGTCAGCTTGTTGGAATCCAAGTTGAGTGTTTGCAGATTGGGTAAGCATTGGTAAACTGCAGCATCTACTTCTGTCAGCTCATTCCCCGACAGATCCAGTTTCTGGATGGAGACCCAGGTCCAGGTCAGGCCCTGGTTCATAGAGCGAATCCGATTCCACTGCAGGTAAAGAGCCCGCAGATTGTAGAGGCGAGGAAAGTGAGAAAAATTGATCTTTGAGAACTGGTTATGCTCCAGATGCAGCTCAGTGAGTTTGACCAGGCCAGAAAATGCATTTCGAGTGATACTGCGCAGACGGTTGTAGCCCAAATCTAGGAACTCGAGATTTCTGCAATCTTGGAACAGACGCATTGGAATAATTTTAAGAGAGTTTGAGCGTATGTGAAGGCTGAGAAGCTTCCGTAGGCCCTGGAATTGTCCAGGTTGCAAGGCTTGCAGTTTATTATACGAAAGGTCCAAATTACGCAAATTAGGGACAGGGTGGAATGTGGTGTTGTGGAGAGATGTGATCTTATTGGAACTCAGGATCAGTTCTTTAAGTCTGCGGACCCCCTGGAAGGCCATTGCATCCACAGATGCAATGTAATTATGGTCCAAATAGAGCCAGATGAGGTGGTTGAGTCCTACAAACTGGCCTGCACGAAGACTGGCGAGGCTGTTGTATCGTAAAGAAAGGCCCTCACAGCCTCCTGAGAGGTTCTTGGGGACATCACGAAAGGCGCTTGACTCACAGTAAACAATTTTTCCATCACAGCGACAACTCTTGGGGCACTGGCGCTCACTTAGAGATGGATTTGCTGCCAGCCACACCTGCATCAGGAGTTGGACCACTAGCCAGCGGCGCCGCAGAGCAGAGCCTATAGTGAGGGAAGGGAGAGGGATAAAACAAAATGGAAAAGAAAAAACAAAAAAAGAAGGGGGGGGGGGGGTTATAAAGAAAAGATTTAATACAAATTCAAAAACATTTAAGCCATATCTTTTTAATTAATTTTATAAACAAATACATTTTTTTTGTATGAGTGAACAGAAAATGGATTTATTCACACCCAGACAAGGCTTTTTACCCACAAACAGGGGCCACAATCTTAGCAGTTTTAGCAGCAACTTCTGATGAAGTGTCCTCAGGTAAACATCGAGTGCTGTACCTGCACTTATACATTTGGATGATTATTTTTACTTATGAAGTCAGTATACTAATACAAAAACTGAACTTTTTGACCTCCATAATAAACACAGGAATTTTTGTGGATGCATCTGAAGGAAAAGTCCCTCACAGTACAGCAAACATATTTGAAAAGCTTAAAACCAACTTCACCAAACAAGAAAGTCAGGACAAAGCATAAGTGCTGTTAAGGATGAAGGATCCATTTTCTTAGTCACTCATCTGATTTACAATTATGCAAAAACAACCTCAGATGAACAATTACACTAAATGTTATTTCTTTAAAAGCCTAAATGCTGTGCAGACTACATGCAGTGGGGAAAAGTACGCTCTTACTGCTTCCATAGATTTCAAGAGGGTACAATTTCTGCCACGTGCTACTAATCGGCAACACTTGATTACTTGATATGCATTGTAATTTTCCTACCAAATATGTGCATAGCTGATAAAAAATGTGCAAGTTTGGGGTTTCCGAATTTTGCCTACGGACATTACAATATGCAGACTGGAGGAACCCGACCACTGACTTTTGGATTAGTGGATATTCGACTCAACCCTTTAACCTTCTCCAATGATGTAGGAAATATTTTCGTAGCACATTTTGGGCCCATTACTACCAGTTATTTATCACGTAAATGCCACAGCTTGCTTGTGTATTGTTGCTGACCGTGTACATTCCTTTATGGCTGCAATTTTCTATCATCTACTGACTACTTGCAGCTTAATAGTGTGGACCATGTCATGACCAAAAGTCATTTCACTTCAATGGCTGACAGTGAGTTAAATGGAATTCAATGGCCTTTCCAATCAGCAAATTATAATCCAGTAGAATACACCTTTTGGGTGTGGTACAATAGGAGATTCAGGGCTGAATGTGGATGTGCAAATCTGGATTTTATGATACAACAATATCATCGTGGTACAAAATCTCAAATCAGCAGCACCTTCCTAACAAAGCACCATAATTTATGAGCTATAAAGGAATAGCAATCTATTTTCAGGATTATTATCTTAGCTTTTACTATGAGATTAAAATTTGAAAAACACATAGAGAAGAGAAAAGGAAAAAATTTAACCTTTCAACCAAAGAATAATTTAAGAATGCACTGCCTTAAAATCGACTTTTGTTAGGGATTCCATCATCAATAAGTGATATAAAGAAATGTTATTTACTTATATAGCAAAGTTGACATCAGTTAGTTTTGATGTCATTGCCTCTGCAAGTTTACAGTGAATACCCACTGAAAATCAATGTTGAGAGAAGAAACTTTACACAATCATATCTTTATCTGCATTTATATTCCATTGTCCTATAAGCAGTCATTGTACTAAATGCAGGAACAGATAAGTCATGAAAGGGAGCCCGCAAAGAACAAATTAACATTCAAGAGCTTATGGTTGTGTATGCAATCCTGGAGGCATTTCAATTTAAACTCCAGACATTTCATTTTTAACCAAACAGTGCAGTACAGATTTTGTGTGAATCATCACTTCTGCTTTCCACAGGTCCAAATATAAAAATCTGAATAAACCCCATGGGAACACACAGCTCACCTCGGGTGTAGAAAACAACCACCTGAAATCCAAATGTATGGGTGGAGAATGTCATGGCCCGCATGTGAATGATGCATAGAATTGTTAGTTTTTAAAGAGTCGGGTGTTGTGAATGCACAGAATTCTTGGTTTTGGGGTTACATTTTTTGTTTTAAAAACTAGTTCAAAAGTGAAAAAAAGGATTAAGTCCCTGTGATATCACTCCTTGTTCTGTGATGTGACCGAGTTCTTTCCAGTACAAACATTCCCCTTTACAGAGCCAGTAATGATCTGTTGTTAAGATACATTGATTTTCTCTTTGGGGAGGTAGTATGAGGGAATTCACTTCTTTGTGTTACTCAAGGCAAGATCATCAAGTGTGGACTTGATAACAATCATCACAATGAAAGAGGTTATTATGTCAAAACGGAAGTTGTCCATGGTTTTAAAATGTAGAATATGCCTATATGGCAGAGATATGTTAAAACATGGAAGACTTTGGGGATAGCTTTGGTGTGTTGGTGATTTAAATTTTGTAGGGGTTTTTTGTAATCATAACTGGATTTGTCATAAATGAGTGCCTGACATAAAGTGGCTGAGAGGCATCATGTAGCATATGGTATCTAACATAGCCATTTTGCTCTTTGCCAAGCATCTGCCGATCCCATATGGGTATGGTATGTGTATTTGTCTGTGTCTAAGAGTGTGATGGATAGAGACACACTTATTGTTTGTTTTCAGAAGAATCTTTCATCATTTCTTACAGATGGAGGCAACCATAGAACACTGCAGATAATTTGTGCTGGCTATTGATTATACTAGCACATATATCAACCATGTTTCTTCATCTTGGATCTTACTATTGTGATATTTAAACATAAATATTGCAGAGAGAGAAAGACAATGATCACAATATGCAGTATTTCTAAATGCAGACAATTTGGTTTTCGCTTTAACATTTGTGAATGCAACTTTCACTTGTCATTACTGTCATGCCTCAGAGGCAAACAGAAAAAAAGACTGGTAAAGTAAATAGACAAGTACTGATGTACAAGAATACTCATGTGTGATGTTTCATGTGCATTCAAAGGTATTTTAATAGACAACACTTTAGACTCGGAGATTATTGAATCTATGTTTTCTAAATTTTGCATTTAAGCATAAAGAAGCAACCCCCACTGCTTTCCTCTCTCATGTGCATAATATGTTTACTTTATTAGAAGAGTCATCTCTTAAAGACTAAAGCTGCCTCACACAACACCCTTTTCCCCTTACTGACACTGTATGTGGTTTAATGAGAGCTCTATGCTCTAATGCCTCTGTAAGTCATCTCCTTCCCCACTACTCATCTAATCATATTCACAAAGGAGCACAAGTCACCCGTTCAGGTGTCACTCAAAGGATTGGTGTTTCTTTTACATCTAACCTGATGTTCCCCTCAATATTACTGTTCTTCTGCTGCATCAAGATGAACAGTTTCTCCTTTATATTCCATTGTGTTTAAAATATGCTGGTTTCACATGCCCTTGAACCCTCAGCACCATAAGAATGTATTTATAATGTGCCGTCCATTTTATGTATGTGGTCAAAATCATCCTCTCAGCCCTTCTCACTTCCCTGCTTGATTTCCATTTTCACTTCCTAGCCATGTTTTCTTTTCTTTTTTTTTTCTTGCTTGTGTTGAGAGTCACCATTTATGATGAACATTGTTCTTGGACAGAGTTTATTGTTCTTTATAATGTATAGATCTGCGCTTGTCATTTTTCTCCATCACTCTGGGCAGTTTTATCTCAAAATCTAATGGAGATGGATATGTCACAGTTAAAGTTTGTCCAAAGGCATGTGTGTAATGCTTAGTTATGTAGCAGACAGCCCTGCTGTCCTCAGCACGAGAAGATAGCTATTTCTGCCTCTCAACCCTAACACATAGAGAGAGTAAGTGCACTTTACTGCTGACCTAAAATAAAACCAAATGTAGCTTAATAACTTGGCAAATGGACTCACTAACTGGTGCACTTTGAGTGCACACAAGTGGTTCATTGCTATTTGCTGCCTGTCATTGACAAAACTGCAACCAGACTAAGTTTTGACTGTGCACAGAGACTGGGGAGTAGCCTAAAACATAAGGAAGGACGTCCCCAAATCAGCCTAAGCCATCCTATTAGTCTCCAATTATCTTTGAGATGATAGCAAGGCCTGCCAAGTTGGACTCATTTTAACAGTTGTTGGAAAACATTGTGTCCTTGTAAGCCTGCCTTGTGTTTGTTAGAAACCAAGTAGAAAAGCACTGGGGGGAGTATCGTCAAGAATACCGTGTGCAAACAAGCACACATAGATATGCGTATATACTGAGACAAATAGACCAAAAGAGAGAGAGAGAGAAGGAGAAAGAGAGAGAGAGAAACAATGTTTTGTTTTTGCCCCTTGTCTGATTCCTGATTTCCCTTGGTGGCAATAGTTCCATGAAGGTAGTCAGAGAATAAGTAATCAGTGCACTCTACTCACTGCAGTGCAGTGGAATAAGTCTCTGGCCATATCAAATTCCTCTCTGAACTCCCTAAAGTGCTTTTCATTATGGTTACTGTAACAACACAACAGATTGCTGCAAGTAACGGCATGTAACCAAAATTCTTGTGGTTGCAGTGATATTTTGAGGGCAGAAAAAACTAGTAATACAATTTCTGTTTTAAGTTCAATACAAATTTGCCTGTAGCCTCATATAACACTGTGCTTTCTATCATATTTTATGTCATCTTAACATAGCTTGTATAGCTTAATTGACAACCAAAGAAGGAAAAAAAAAAAAAAAAAAAACAAGCTCCACACATCATATTTTCAACCCATTACTCCAGTAAGGTTCCTTAACATGCTTGTTATTTGTTACTATTAACCTAATCCAGCAGTAGAAAATATACCTTTTTGCACTAATTTAGCTTCCTTAATATCATCTATAATAGTTCTTTGTTCTCTGTTTGATGTACCTAGGAGAACTTAGCTCTGTAGACTGGCATTCTCACATCAAAACATTTTTTTCTCTCTTTTCCAGTTGAAACGATGTGCAGCAGCTGTTTTAAGTGCCATCTTCATAAACAATCAGACTGAACCACATGGGGTCTGTAACTTTCTTTTCATTTCTGTTTCAAATTTGGCTTGTGAAACAAAACAATCATGGCTGACTTTGTGTGACAATTGTCTACAGTTCTAAGCACAAGAACTATCTCAAGCTGTAGTCAACCAATGCCTACCATAAACAGGTATTGATATTGATACTAGATGTGAGATCAAAAGTCCATTCTGGCATTGAATTTTTTCCTTTTTCCTTTTTAAAGAACTGCTGCCCTCAAGGGCCTGTTTAGCCTCTCTGTTTACCTGGTTCACATGAAGTGCATAGGTCCAACAAATGTCATCTGTTGCTACACTAGATTACTACTTGGAACTTGAAATCAAAGACTAAAATATTACACAAACTAACAGCTAAACAATTGTATTTCTTGTTTATAAGGACAGCTGTCTTTTTTTTCTTTTTTTGGAGCTCTAGATAACCATATGCAAAAGGTTATCTAGAGCTCCTTAACCTATCTTAAACCCATGCAATTCCATCTCAAGCGGTGGCTTTTAGCTGTCCCTACCCCACTGTTCCCTTTCCAAAAGTAGATCTCTAATGAGATGGTCCATGAAACATAAGTACATTGCATGCTGTTAATGAAGAGCATCCCAGTCAGCTAGACTGGTGGATGAGTGAGACTACAGCGCCATGCAATCATCAAATAATAGTGGGCAAAAGCATGCTATGTGGTTGACACTTTGTACAAGAATTTCTGAATTTCTGAAATTCATTATTAAATTAACAAAAAAGGAAATAAAACAGATTTATTCAATTAGTACATCAGTACATCTAATGCATAATGCCTCTGAGCTCCTGCAGCCTTTGTGTGCTCTTGTAGAATATATAGATGTGGTGCAGTACCCTACAGTGGGTTGATATATCATGTGGTCTCACAATTAATGGAACAGCCTCACCAGTAATCTTTTTCATCTGTATGTTAGTTAAGAATATGGACTTTGCCTGCTTCCGATAATAACACCAGACGGAGGAAATGCACTAATGGCATTTGAGGAATTGTAGTGGGGTGGAAAAGAATGCAAAAATCTAACTTAAATTCCAAGAAATGGACAAATGGAATAGGAAAGAGTGGGTGGTGGGTATGGTTTATGAGCTTGTAACTGTGCGCAGGCGTAAGGGGAAAAAGAACTGGGAAAATGGTAAATTCTAATCAGAAGTGAGAACAAAATGCGGAAACATATATGACTGTGCGTTAGTGAAGAGGGGGATACAACACACACTCTCTCTCTCTCGCTCTCTCTCTCACACTCACACACACACACACACACACACACACACACACACACACACACACACTCAAATACATAGTAGGCTACTGACACATAGACATACAGCCATATGCCCAATTTGGAGATTCCCTCTTCATGGCAGGTTCACAATACCGGTTATCTGAATGGTTTGCAAGGAAAAGTCAGCAAGACCGGATGGACTCTGATTAGAAGAGTTTTGGGGAGCAGTGACTGCGACTGGACAATGGGCTCCATGCATACAGATCAGACAAAAATGATTATGCAGGACCACGCTTTATAAAGTTGACTGTCTTCCAACATTTAGCGTGATTAGCATTCCGGTCCATGTCAATGAGCCAGCCACTCTAACTAGTAAGGAAAACAATGGACAGTCATCACTTGGGCAAACATGTTTAATTACTTTGTTCTGATTACTGCACCGAATCTGTTATCGTGCAGTGTTGAAAAATACGAATTAACTATTATTAGTCTGTAATAAGCCACACCGTCAGGAAATGGAGGAAAAGCACACTGCAGCTCTGCGACTAACAGGCAACAGCACGGGTTTCAACCACATTCCACAAGCTTCACGAACCACTTAATGAACGGCACCATAACGCTTATTGGATGTTAACACGCTGCATTTGAAAAGGCATGCGTTTTTAAACATCCGATTCAGAGCAGGTTTATTCCGGAATAAAAGAAGAAGATAATTGTGGTCTGTATTAAGAGGAAGGAGAAAAATGAGTGTATTTCACATTAACTTACGCTATCGAAAGGATTGAGGCATAAACAAACTTACCCATATCCGCTTATCTGTTAGCTCCAGCCTACAGGTTTTAACGGCTTCTAGTGCGCGACATCCGAGTCCGCATGACGCGCTCTCCACAGTCAGGTATCGTTCTAATCCACTAGCCCCGTATATCTCCGCGCAGCCGCCGATTCCAAAGCGCACCTGCCCTTTACTCTCCCGGACCTGGGTGCACTATCCGTTTAGTTCTGCATCTCTAACCGTGCAAATCAGCCGGGGCGAATGTCATTTACTTCCAACTCCGAAATAAAGGGATAAAAATCCGGGTTCAGAATTCCTTATCCATCTCTTCGCTGCAAAGGATCACTCTCTCTTTTTCAAGTAACAGCCAGAAAGAGTACTGCATTAGGTGCAGATAATAGCGAAGCCACATCCGAGTAAGTCATGTCAGTCTTACACATGCAGATTTTGCGAATATCCAGGTAAAAAAACAAACAAAAAAACTTCACAATTATAGTGACGGTGTGCAAAAAAAAAAATGGGTGTAATGTTCCAGTAGACTCAGCCAGCCCCCAGATTCCTAATAAACCTCTGCGTCTCTGTTCTCAGAGATGCTCAGTACGATCCGCGCATAGCGCGCAGGAAAGTAAGGCGAGGATATCCCCAAGTCGTTGTAAACGCTGTCAGCGGGTATCACGAGATAGTCAAATCTTCAAATATCCACCTTTTTGTAAACCTTTGATTCTCGTTGTTGCTCGGTTTGAGATGCAGCATGACGCTGTTGTTAATCACGTCTACATGTCAAAGCAACTTTGTCAGGCAGAATCGGAATGCCCTCTTCTGGTGAGAGAACGATTCAGGAGCTCGTCCAATGTCGTCACGATCATGCTTTGGTGGTATGATTTTTTTTACTATTATTACTTATGAAAGCCAGTTTACACTGATAGTTTGCACTGCTAGATAATAACTAAATGGAATGAACTTTAGTATTCGTGTTTCATGTATGTGAGTTTTGGACTATTCAGAAATGGTTGTTGGTTAGCACTTTGCTTTAGTTGTTTGAATTATGCTTGAGATTATTTCTAGGGTGCTTATTAAGTTTGTGATACGAAGCTAAGAAACGCAAGTATCCTATACATATGTGCATAACTATGCGAGAATGGGCACGTTGCAAAGGCAGCTCTAATATATTCCCATACAGAGGATCTATGCAAACTGCTGAATGATGCTGTCCATGGTGCTGAATTTAAAAATTGTTATTTTGTTGCTGACTGACCCCTTTCCAGAACTTTCAGGACTAAACTTTTTTATTTCAGTTTACATGCAAAATTATTAATATTATTATTGTTTTATTTTTGCTTAATATGTTACAGAAAACGTGTCACCCCAAAATACCAGAATTCTTTAATACCACTGGATTTTCAATAATTTGCATTGAAAATGCAGTGGTATTTAACTCACATCTTCTCCCTCTGCATGACCCCGGTGGCCTTTTAAAGCTTTTGTGTGTTTAAGAAAGAAATGGCCAGCTGAATTTTTAATGTCCATTGCATCTGCTCTGGGTTACTAATATATGGTTGCCCTTTCTTCAGACATAGCTCCATTCTTATACTGACATCAACTGCTTTAGTAAGTATTCTGACCCTAATTTTCTTTTGCACACTGCATTATAGATTCATTTTTACTTGAATGAATAACATGTTTTCATATAAATTTCCACCTATTAACCCATGGCGCACTAACATATTTTTGGGGAGATTTTACATTTTTAAAAATACCATACATTTTTAATATCAAGATTTTGACAAACGTTCTTGGCCACCTACACATTGCACCTACAGCCTACAGGAATTGCTTGACCATAGAAAACATTTAGCATTTGTGACCAAGTTGCTAAATACTAAATACTAATACTTTCACTACAATAATACCACTTACCAGAAATAATACAACTAATACCAGTTAATGGTTGAACATCTAGGAGGAATTTTGCAAACTGACTGGAACACTGCAAGCTCTTTAGAATGTTTACAAATGTTAGACTGCATGGCTTTCTACTTTTGTCTTTAGAGTGTATGTTTTGAACTTTAATTCAGACCATCTTTATTTGTTCTAAAACACAACACTGCTTTTAGAAGTCAGTGGTGATGTGTTAAGAGTGTCTGTGACAAACTGTAAATTCCAGTGGCACCTCTGTTTATGTTTCTTTGCTGTAACCCTTTTCTGTGAATTTGAAATATGTCATGATCCCTACCCACAGTGTTTCATGTGTCAGTTACATATTTGAAAAGGATCCACTTTTCCAATTTGTAATGCAAGACAAAATTAAGTTTAACTCTTTATTGACATTGCACAGTCATGTGTTGTACAAAGAAATTGTAGTACTGTCCCACATCAGTGCTAAAAAAGGTCAGCAAAACACAATAAACAAGTAACATATATACAGAATACAATATACAGAGATGAAGAAGTCATGCAGATTTAATTGTGTTTAGACAAAAGGGCACTGTCATAAAGATTTGGAAAGAAATAGTCAAATCTTACTTTTACCAGTTTATTCCAACTATCATGGCTGGAATTAATCAGTGAAATTGAGATTTATTGCGCCAAATTCAGATTTATTGCTATGCTCTACACCTGTTTTCAGGATATCGCTTAACATTTCCAGACAACCTCAAATACCATCTTAAAATTAAGCATCTTGCACTGTGGTTCGGCCGCTGTATCTGCGCCCATGCAATTTGGCTGATGACTTTACTTCTGGATTCAGTTCAACAAGCAGAGGCCATTCTGCTGACGGTGCTGAAACAATTAATACCCTGTGAAGTTATGGAGATACAGGCTGTGCCAGCCCATAGGCTACAGCTGTGATTTCTCTTCTAAAGAACTATAACTGTTAAGTTTAAGTTTACCTTTTTACTCTGCCAATGAATCACTTGTTTATTTATGTGCCTATTGGATATATAGTATTTGACAAGTAAAAAAGATGCAAAAACAGAAGAAGAAACATGAATTAGCTGCTTGGACAGAAACTATATCTTATGCTTTGTTTTCATGTAAAATACTTTTTATTTGTTTTGACAATATACAGCCAAGTGTAACTGTTCACTGCCATGGGAAATTGTGTCAACCTAGAACAAAATGTAGCTTTAAAGATAAAATTTACCAAAACATTCAACCATGGCTCTAACTATGTTTGTTGCCCAGCAACATTCACACTGAACAATTTTTCAGGTTGTTAAGTGTCAAGGTGATTTCAATAGCACTGCTTTTTGAGCTCCCTCACTATTATCCTTCACATTCTAAAGAAATGCATTTATCACCCTCTTTTGAGATTAGCATTATCCACATAACATTATAAAAATACAGCAGGATCTCAGTGTTCTGGTGTGAAATATTCAGTTTAATGCGATTGTATCCTGTACACATTCTAGTGATATTTGACACAGGAAATGACTTGTCTTGTAAATGAGTGAATGCCAGATACAGAGGTAATCTTTATTGCCTGAAAGCTGTCTGTAAGCCTATAAGTTAATCTGTTGGAAAACAAAATAATACAGAAATATGTGTACATGCTTATCTGTATATACTTAGTTTGACTGACATGGTACTTATATAATTCTACAATAATTCAATACTAAATATTTAAAAGAAAGCTATTTTGCAGGGATTTGAATATAAGATGGATTAAATGACTGTGGATGGTTTGGTGACCTACCTGTACGGGTAAAATGCGTGGCCCTAACTTGTGCACTGTGTTCTTTGTAAGTGATTCTGACAACAGAAGATATTTTCAGGCTCTCTCCAGGGTGAGAGACAGCACCGTCCTGTCCTTCCCATGTTCACATTAGACTGGGACTTGTTCTCTAGTGTTCTTTTCTTTTTCCATTTCCTCTGATCTTAAGCCTGGCAGAATCGTCTTAGCCTGCCTCAAGGCAATTTTCAACCTGACACTGAGTTTCTCAGGTTCACCTATGAATGTGAATCCTCAAACAAATATCCAGGGACAGCTTATATGGTGAACACTGAGCCTTTTGAAAATAAAAGTTTTTATTGTAGCCCCATATTTAAAAAAAAAATGTTTTTAGTACAAAGAATGTTACATTGCCAAGGTTGCCACAGCAGATGTTGAAAATCTCTGTTTTGCAGGTTGCCTCCATTAACCTTTACCCCAAGCTGGCTTCCAATCTGGAGTGCTGTGTTTCACACACTGCAGTTCAGGTTGGAGCTGACATGTTTGGGCTGGAACATATATGATACCAGACGTATGTAAAGTGTTTGAAGCATGTAAACAAGCAGGATAAAAGGCTTCTATTTGTATTGCCTGCACAAGGATAGATAGCATTTGCATGTTGTGCTAATGTTCTTATCTTCTTATGGTTATTAGACTGCATCAATGGTGGAGCATGTTCCAGCCTACTGACTATATACAAAATCCTCTATATATCCTGGCCAACCATTTTCCAATTCATGGCTCTGTCTTTTTGAAATGCATGTACATTTTATCCACCACATATAAGCATTCATATGGTGCTACTAATTGGGATGCTGGTGGTTTGATCCCATGTCCACATGATAAAGAGTCCCCAGGCAAGATATTGAGCCTCAAATTGCCCTTAATGCAGCCATTGTGTGTGTGTGTGTGTGTGTGTGTGTACGCACGCGCGTGTGTGTGTGTGTGATGGAAAAAAAATGCTTAAAGTGCACAGAAAAAAGTGCTTTATGAAGGTGAGTGTGAATAGGTGAATGCGACTTGTAGTGTAAAAGTGTTTTGAGTGCTCAGTAAGAGTAGAAAAGTGCTATGTAAATACAAATCCATTTGCCTTTAATATCTGTACAAAATGAACATTCATTACCAGTGAACATGAAAATGAACATTACATTTTTTTGTTCTATTACTATTAATATTTTTGGGCTGTGTAAGTAACTTGTTACGAAAAATTTTCAATTATGACTGTTGAAATCATAATGACTTTTTGGTTATTAGCTTCTGCATTTTTCTTTGTAAAATTAGGTCATTAATATCAGTTTTTAGTAAATGTTCACATTCACATTTTTCAAAAGTGCAAATATAGCTTCGCAAGTAAAAAGAAAAAAAAAACTATGCCGGCTGCTGTTGTGTTCCATGTTCTTCTAAGACTTTTAAATTGCAAAGGATGAACTCTGACTAGTCCAAAAATGTAAAGCATACCTGATCATAACTAAAAAGGAAGTGTCTGCATAAGCATTCACATGTTTATTGATTTTAAAAATTCCGATTATTTACACTTTTAAATCAATTTACCTTAACAGTACTTTCACACACAAAAAATAATTGCACGGTGCTGTACCAGACGTGACAACAATGACGGTATGAAATTTTGCTGATTAGACACACTACAGCTTTGCACTGTTTCAGTGTTTCTCTCCAGATTTTGTTCCCTCAAATGTTTGATTCCATGCCTACTTCATGTGTTTTGTCTTGGCAAAGATGTGAGAGATAAGAGGTGGGCATCTGTGTATGGCAGTGCCTTGCCATCTGTCAACTGCCCATGGGGTCTCTGTGGACATAAGCTCACATGGGTAGAACATGGGTAGGCAAAGAGAGTCTCCAGTAATAAAAGAAAATATGAGAAAAGAAAGAATTAGAAAGATAAGAAAAAGAAATACAAAATTCAATATAAATTCAATTGTGCAGAGAAGATAAATGTACACAAATTAACCAAGTTTACTTTTGCAAGTACACCATATGTTGTGAATTTTGTAGCCATGATTTCCTCTATACCGACAACCTTTTTACAACTATGTGGGGTCAAAAGCAAAGACACAAGGGTGTCTTTTAATGCTCTGAGAGGAGGAAAAATTTACATAATGTGAGATGATAAGGATCAATAAACCCAGCGGATCAATGAGGTCCAATTACAGGCCACTGGAGTTTCTTATCTGCTTCAGTTTAACTTTGTGCTGCCTGTGGTCCTCCACTTTCATTAAATCCCCAGTGTGATTAGGCTGGCTGATTGGCACAAGTTGAAGATTATCGCAGAATAGGATCACTGTTTGCCTGCTTACTTTTGTGTTCAAAGACACAAGAAAAGCATCCTCAAGGACACATTTTATGCTAGTGATAAATAGTGCTCCTGTTTCTGTAGAGGCCATATCATTAAGCCATTATTATATTGTATCTCATTATTTTCTGTAATTCCATCAATGTTAATGAATCTTTTTTTACTTTTGACCTTTTGAACTCTGTGGATAACTGTAACAGAAAAAGATTATTATGTTTTTTTGGTTTCTCCTCATCTTGCAGGTTTTGAGGACTGCACCTTTTTTAAAGTGCATTTACCTTTGACAGAGAACAAAGCCATTGAAGGTTACAGCCAGGAGACACATTGGGGGAAAACTGGCTTTTTTTTTTTTCCAAAATATGTACACACACAAATACCTCTATGGATTTCCTGAATAGTCCAAAACACTTTTTTTTCATGCCTCTCTTTTGTCTACATTTGTTATTCTAGGACTTGTGCACTGTAGAGTCATTTTTATTGTCTGATGCTTCCCATTTGACTTTCATCTGAGCTGAATGAATAGTACTTGACAGTTGACGGAAAAAAAATCTTTTCATCTTTTCCACCAACTTTATTGTTGACTTGTGGATTACAGACTCAGTGCGAGCATCTCTTTGGTGAAGATGAAGTAGACAGTGTTTCCCGCACATGGTGTTTATCGTGTCATGGTGACACTGTAGTAGAACACAGATTAGTAAGCTTCACAAGAGCGCTTACATGTGACTCAGCCTGTTTGGCCAATTACTCACCATGCTACCCGTTCCCTTGACACACCCACTTTGTGCCACATTCCAACAGCAGTGGTAGATCGTCTGACTCCGTCCCCTTATCCCGCTCTCTCCCCTCATTCTTCTATTTTTGGCATCAGACATTCTGGGCACGTAGGTCTCAGCACAATGTAAATTATTCAGCCTGGCTTGCCAGAGGCTGGGAGCAAATCATAAATCGCAGATGGTCTCAGGCTATTTCATACGGGTGACTGTGGTTAAACACCAATGCACAGAATCATTTTCAAACCCACACAAATATAAGGTTTCATTACTTGTAGCTCAGTGAGAGAGTATTTGATTTTGAACTCACACAGCGTGGCCTTTTTGTTGTATTCAAATTTGCACTGTGTGCTCGTAGCATGTTACACGTGGAAAACCTTTGATTTTTGGCTTGACTTCAAATAAGATTTCTGCAGAGGTTACTTAACCATCAGGGAATGCAGAATATGTAAGATTTTTCCAAATGGCTTTGCTGCTTTTTTACCTTTATAGGACGTCAACAAAAAGCTTTACCACAATATTCACACATCCTGTTTCCTACGTCTATACAGTGAGGGAAATGGTTAACAATGATGATACAAACAGGAAAAAAAAAATCAAATTCCCACTACTTAAACATTGACCATTTAATTGTCCCTGAAAGATTTTTTTTTCTTGTCTTCTCTTTTTTTTCAGATGATAATAACTGCAGCTCTACTTGGAAAAGTAGAGCCAGACAAAGTAGTCTACCCAACAAGATCTGAAGACATAGTAGCACTCAAATTTGTGGGCTAAACAAATTCTTTCTTTCTTGAAAAATATAAAGCTATCTGAAACGAGTCCGTAGCTGAGTTTTATGGAATGCAAAAGAACTAAAAGAATTAAGAATACATCATGTCCTTTCCAATTTCATTTTTTTCTTAAGGAATACATATACCTTGTCTTCAAAGTCTGCTCTTTGCTGGCATCTAATAACTGGCACCATAGAGGTCTGGCAAGCACATTATAATGAGGTATTTTGAAATGTGTTACTATGGCTGGAAGCAACAAAAATGAAAAAGAAAGCTTTTTTCTGTGTTGTCCAGCATTCCTAACTTGTAACATGTCAGGCTGATGCAGCATGTAGTAGCACTTCTCCCCTGTTTTGTTTGTTGAGTTCTTTGACAGTCTGAGGAAGGCCATGAAAAATGACCAAAGGAAGCCGGTCTGGTGTCAGGCACAGATGCCAGAGCGAGGAGGTGCTCAGTAGGGCAGCACCATGTTTAGTGAGGCAGTTTGCTGTTTAATTACACACTGTGGGAGTCACCTTGCTCAGACCTCTGAGATCACAGGCTTAGGCCAAGGGCACAGCATACTGGCTTTTATGACCAAGATTTGGATAACACGGGGATAAACACCATAGACACACAAAGACAAGGTGCATAAAACAGCTTAGCATACTTTAAACAAATCATTAACTTAAATTCATACACTAGGTGATGTCAAAACCTCATCTTCACGTTAAACCTGCAAAATCCTTTAAAACAAGCTGTAAAGGCATCAGTAATGTTGTGTTACGTTTAAAGGTAATGACCAACAAATGTCTGGTTGCACATTTAAAAGAGCATTTTCCCATTTTAGAATCAAAATGTTATGTATAGCAAATGTGTCCATAATACAGTCTGACTTCGACACTGCCTCATTGTGTGTGTGGGTGTGTTATGTTCTAAGGCATGTCAAATACTAATTCCACTAAGATAATATTGGCATGTTTCTTGATTCACATTTCATTTACTGCAAGTGTGCCCATAGTTTAACAAGGAAACATAACCAGAATATTTTTTTTCACAAAATTAGCCCATATCTCAACAAGACTATTTATTCAGACATATATTTGTATGAATTATTCTTTCAGCGATACACTGTTGTTTTCCAGTGTATTGGCTCGCCACAAAGGCATGTCCCAGGAGGAGGAGGAGAGGAAATCATTAAAGGAAATCATTGAACCAATAGTAAGACTATAAGGTACAGTAGTTCCCCCCGGAGCCCATCACAGCATTGTACACTCGCATTATGGCCTAACATCTCAGAATTATATGATTAATCTAGCCGTTAAATTCACACATTACAGTACATCCAAGGAATAATATCTTTCCTAAAAAAATAAAAATAAAAAAAAAATAAATAAAAATAAAAAAGAGTCATATATGCTTCCATATGAGCACTGTTCGATGGAAGATGTGTTTCCACACAACAAAACACAAATAAAACAAATTAAAAAGAAAATACAGCAGGTGGAGTGTTTGGTATTTTCTGCTTTAGTTCTCATTCCTCTTTCTCTCCAGTTCATATAATCACAGCATCACTGCAAGGACACGCAGCGACATAAAGTTCCTTTACTGACAAACCTTAAATTGATGTCCTACAATCTGACAATGATCACTGTGGTAGCAGACTATGAAGGTGCCTTTAAAGAGAGTGGCTACAGTGAAAAAGCATTGCCACATGGAGCCCAGCTACCACTACAATCTTGCATTTTATATTTAGTTAATATTAGAAAGTATATAAAAGTATTGTAAAAAATATTTTATTTCACAGGAAACTGTGCAATGTTGTGAAAACAAAACAAAAAGCACATTTGTGGAGTTGCTGTGGCGCCATAGGACCTACTCAAAGTTCTTCTAAGAGTTTTATGGTGTTACAGGAGCTGAGCTCCTTAACATCCCACCATCTCTAAGAAGAAGCCCAGACACCCTTCAGACAAAGTTAATTTCTGATATTTTTCACAATTCCATTTTATTTTCAGTCACTATCATATCCTTGTGACCATAAATGAGCTCTGGAACATAGATCAACCTATTAATCAGCACCTTCAGGGTCAGCTCTCTCTTCACCACAGCAAATTGGCAGTGTGTCCACATTGCTGGAAATGCCACACCAGTCCGGTCAGTGTCACTCTACCACTTCATTCTCCCCTCACTCATGAACAAGACACAGATATACTAAAACGTCTGCAATTGGAGCAGCAACTCATCCTTGACCTGGAGTGGGCATGCCACCCTTTTCTAGCTTATAACAATGGCCTCAGACAATAGTGGGACTAATTCTCATTCCACGTGATTCACACTTAGTTGTAAATTGCCCCACTATGTTCATGCTAATCTATGTTCCAGACCTCTATGGCCCCACAATCCTTCTACCATCCACACTCTGGCTGCACCTACAAATTCTGTTCATAAATTATGAGATTATGAGACTAACCATTGGACCAGTTCCTTCTCCCCAGTCTGGCTTACTGTTGGCAGTGTTAACCAAGCTCTCACGATGACTGTACAGAAACCAGAAATTATTAAAAACAACTAAAGCTAATCAGACACACATTTGTCTCATGCTATGGTGGTTGTCAGGGCATGCTGGCATGTTACAGGACAAGCAAACAAGTGCTACCTTCCTATCTGTGATTCATGAGGAAAGATAACACCTCTGTGGAGTAGATCTTACAGCTGTGCACTGGAGAGTCAGCAGGTGGAATTTTCCTCACTTCCAGGAGGGTCATTGCTGCTCAGATTGGGGCTTGTAATGTAACAGTATCAGCCCTCCTTTTCATGTGTGGCATGACCAGGGCATGCCCTAGTTCTTTCAGGTACAGTACAGTGACATCTCTAGTGTTCAGATAACTTCCAGTCTGGCAAGCTCGTATCCAGATGATGGAGGCACAGAGTGTGTTACCTTAATGCACGAATCATGGCAAATGTTAAGTGAACAAATAGTTCATAGGTATAGCTGGAATTGGGTCCTACTTTTAGCAAATATTTGAAAGAAAGTAAAGAAAGAAAGTCTATTCCACAATCAGAAACATGTGCACAGATCACAGACTATGAGATAATAACTTTTAGATTTTAACTATTGTTATGTATTTACTAATAATTACATGTTTACCTTGATACTCAATTGAACCCCTTTTCCTTTTGCACTCATAGTCACATATGGCTCATTTGTTTTGGAGAATTCACTTTGGGAGCACTTCTCAAATTTTTTTTTTCTTAACACATCATCCACACTCACTCCATCCTTGTTCATGCTAATTTCCACTAATGATTAGTCAAGGATAAAGAAACGATGGCGCTTTTCACACGTTGCTAACAAGTCGAAGGCTCTTACCCCACAAAGATTAAGGGCAAGCTCTTTTGTGCACTCTGGAGTGAAGCCCAATAAATCCTCATTGATGTTCCAGCAGTGTAATTATCACAGGACCCAGAGGCAGAGATCAAATCACTGAGTGCTATTGACAGCGTAGCTTGATACAAACAGGTATGTTAGATAGGGCCACCAGAGAAACCACTGTGGGGTTTATCAGTTTGACATATCAGTCCTTGATACCTTTAAAATCTCACTCCTCTCTTTTATCTGTGTCTGTAGGGTTTTGGCATATCCATTGTGGCCAATTGAAATGAATGATCTATAAATGTGGAAGAGATATCATGTGTACAGCAATCCACAGAGACATGGTTAGTTGAGAATACAAGAATGGTGGCTATCCAGGGAAACATATTTCTGGTAAAGTAGGTGCATACTAAAGTTCTACATTAACAGAAATATGGATTTCATCTGATGCAAGAAACTTGCAAGTATAAAACTGTCACCCATCAAGCAATTGAATGTATTTGTTTGCTCTTATTTTCCTGAAAAGTAAATTTATTCTTTTTTTGATTGTTTTGTTTTATTTTACTCTACATTTGATGCTGTCATACAACATGTAACATAATATCAGCTGTTATTTTAATACTGTAGAATATTTATAAAAAACAGCAAAAATGGATGACTGCTTACCACACAAATCCCAGCTTGATGGGGTTTGCTGCTGAGGAAGAAGAGGAAAACAAGATAATCTTTGAATGGCATGAAGCATTGAGGGGTTGGAGAGGCAGAGAAAGATAAACAGCCAGAGAAAAAGAAAAAAGGGAGACAGAGAGCAATAAAGAGAGTGAGATTCAATTCTTTCCTCGTCTCATTCTTGGGATGTGTGGGGTGTCTGCTCTGTATGCATTTCCGTGCCTCCAGAAGGACCAGTGTTTGTATGCACACACTGATGATTTTGACAGCTAGGCTGTATCAGCAAAACAAGGCCTTATAAATTGCACTGGTTTAGATGCTCCGTGCAAGTATTGACTGTTAATATCTTGGCTCGGCCTCTGTGGAATAGCACAAGAACAAAACAGACACATAGAAATATCAGCTATCTCAGAAAAACACTGTAATTCTACAGGAGACATGCCGTATATGTGAATATGCTTGAATGCAACAAGCACGTACACATACATACAAATAATATACCTCAACAGCTTGTGGATACAACACTTTTCATAATGTACAGTATATGTTCATACATACTGCATACCCAAGTACTTGTGTTTGTTTGAAAGGCTTTGTGTTGCTGAATGTAAAATATTAAATTGAATGCAAGTTACCACATTTTCACCATATTTGCACATTCACCAAGGCTTCACACTTTGCAAAACAGGAAAACCTTAGGGGATGATTAATAATGTGCTTTTTTGGGTGATTGGCTAATCCACTTATGCAGTGCTTGTAAATTCACAACACCAAAATCAATCATTATTAAAAGGGAAACACAACAACTATTCAGGCAAAAATGCATCTTAGAAACTAATGTATTTTTCGTCATTGTGATTGTGTGCTACAAAGATCTAAGCCCTAAACCATGTTTACTACTTCCTCAGCCTTTGACAATGTAGAAGCTGATCAGATAAATAATTTCTATAGTAGTCATGAATATATGTGTGCATTGTAACAAAGTAAATATAAAGTCTTTGCTTGGCTTTCCTCTCACTTCAGTCACTCAAGGCAGATGGCAGCCCTCCTTTAGCTAGGATCTGCTGTGGGAACAAAACTATACAGCAGAAAAATAAAGTTGCACGGGATTGTTTTACTTTGTCGATGTGCAGGGCACAAGAGAAATCGATATGTGTCTCTTTCTGTCAGAAAGGAGTTTTTAACCAGACTGTCATCATACACTAGGTTAGGTGCAGTCATTGACTTTCTCTCTAAGCTACCACAGGGTTTTATCTTATTGTTGTGGTGAACTGATGCAAACTGAATTGAATGTGACACAATTATTTTGGCTATTTTTTGAAGAAGAAGAACAACAAGAAGAAGAAGAAGAAGAAGAAGAAGAAGAAGAAGAAGAAGAAGAAGAAGAAGAAGAAGAAGAAGAAGAACAACAACAACAAGAAGAAGAAGAAGAAGAACAACAAGAAGAAGAAGAACAACAACAACAACAACAACAAGAAGAAGAAGAAGAAGAAGAACAACAACAACAACAACAACAACAACAACAAGAAGAAGAAGAAGAAGAAGAAGAAGAAGAAGAAGAAGAAGAAGAAGAACAACAACAACAACAACAACAACAACTTCTTTCTGGGTAGCTGCATACACAAGACCTGTCAGCAGGGAAAGTAATGAAAATCTCAGTGACATTAAATAAACTGTATTCACCTTTAAATCCAGTAACAGATACTTTTAAGACCAAGTCAAGTTGAGAGGCTGCAGATCCAGTCCATGTTGTGGGTGTCAGAGGTTGTGTGTGGAGGCGTGGAAGAGATGACCCAAACGCAGGACTCACGGTGCAGAAATGATGAGGCTTTATTGGAGTGGGTGAATGAACAACGCAGGAATGGCAGAACTGACTAGCTGACTAGCTGACTGAAAGACTGAGTGGCTGGCTGAATAACTGAGCACTAACGGGAACGACAACATAACATCAATGACACGACAAAGAACTGGTGAAACCGAGGAACTTAAATACACAGGTTGAATGATGACAATGATTGGAAACAGGTGAGTACAGGGCTGAACATAATCTGACTAATGACACAGGAGACAAGCTGACACGGGGAAAAAACAGGAAGTGAGAACATTAATGTGGCGAACTAAACTGAACATGAACAAACTGAAATCACTGGGTCAACGACCCAGGAACCCTGACAGTGGGGATCACAGCATTTCAAGACATCTATTAATTCTCATTAATGGGATTGTCACAGGCCTAGGACTAAGGATGATCCCTTCTAGAGGATGTTGCTCTCTATCTGCAGCCAGCTTGGCCAACCAATGAGTGGATGATGAAGCAAGAATATTGCCAAGGCAGTTCATCAGAGGCTTGGCCAACATTTGAAATTTGTTATTATTAGACAGAAATACTTCATGGAGTTCTTTTCATTAAGAAAATTTGTTGTGTTACTGCAGGTTGGCTTGATTTAATTTTGAATTCTATTGGCATGGTCTCCAAACACACTGATGCGACTCTGTAAACTCTTAACATCCCTTCTTTCTGTTTCAATGTAGCTATCTAAATTGGCCCTGTGTTTAGTTTCGGAATATAGTGATTTTAAAGCAGAGGAAATACAGTTTGTGCCCTATTTTTGTGCATAGTGTCCCAAAGCTGGCCATTAATTTTCATTAAGTGCTGTCAGTAAGGACCATTAACCAGGCAAGAGAATAATCACCTCCCAGGAGTGGTGACCCGTTTATGGCACAGTTAGGGGTTAACTGAAACAACCCACCTTAGATGTACCAACATAAGACTTGCAGTACAACACACAGTAAACATTTAGTGATGAACCTTTTTTCAAGATAAAATAAAAATAAATGAATAAGTTAATAAAAACTGAAAAAATTAGCACCATGCTTGTTAGCACCATGCTTCCACATGCTTGACATTGTGGAAAATTTACATGTTCAGAATATAATTCTCTGACAAACAAACGGATCATAGATTTAAGTCTTACAAAGGTTAATATGTTGACTGTATGTAGCATTATGTGAATTTGAAAAATGTGTCACTCTTTAAACACTTAACCGTGTTGGCACATGCCAACACCTAAAAGCCTGACCTTAATCTACTGGATCAGAGGATTATCTCCTGTATTTCACACTACCACCAGGATTAAATTAAGCATTATTTGACCTTTTTTGTGTCAAATATATATTTTCATTGTGTCATAGTCCAGGCTGAGTGTCAGGTTGTGACTAATGTTTTTGCGTTCCTGCTCATGATTCCAGGTTCCACCCTGCTGGGCGGAGGGAGGATGACGACACACCTGTGTGTCATCACCTCCAATTTTTGTGCCAGCATTTAAGGACCAGCTCGAGCCCTTATTCACCACCAGATTGTCTATGACCCTTTTATGGGAAATTAGTGCTCATTTTGCAACCTTGTTGTTCAGCCTTTCTTTGTGTTAACTTTGGAATCTCTGTCTCCTGTTGTCCAAACCCTAGGCTAAGTATCCGCATCTTACCTGTTTGCTTACGTGGTTTCTCTGGTTCTTTGATGAATATCTTACACTCACCTGCCTGCGCTTCTACTCATCACCTTTCTCAAGTGTCTGGAAAGGACAAAACTGGGTTTGGTTCCAAACTCTTGCTCCTCTGGACACTCACCTGGCTATCTCTGTTTCACAAGTAAGTCATTCAACCTTTCTTATTCTTCAGCAAAACATCCTCCATACTCACTAATACAGAACAAGTAGATTAACCCAGTTCTCCTCTCTTTCAGTGAATCTTTCCCTTCTGAAGCTCATGTCTCGTGATTACCTGTTGCCGAAGTTTCCCATGATAAATAAAGTCATTCCTCTGCTTTTGAGTCCAAAACTTGGTATCGGCTTGATACATTGTTCAGATTATAAGGTCATACATTTGTTTTTCCAGCCTCTTATTGCTCATTTTTACCTTGTTTGAGACACATTGCTACCATCATAATCAAAATCACCTCATGAAATATTTCAGTTTCTGTTTAAATACATGTTTTGAATGTTACCAGTTGGTTTTAAGTGAGTGGGTCTGAACATTTTGTTTTCTATGTTTTAGTGTTGGGAAACTTTAGCCAACAGCTCCAATGTACCTAATAAACTCAAAGCAATCACTGGATATAAAGAGTAGGTTGCAGCATTTCATAAACAATCGGTTAAATTAGAAGCATCTGTTTCACAGCTGGAAATATGACAGTTTATCAGATACTTTTGAAATGTGATCAATTTGAGTAGATTCTACTTTATAGATAAAACAAAGTCATCAAGAACTTTGAGTTTAACTGAAAAGAAATAGATTTAAAAAACACCTACTTTATTTATTTATTTTTTGGGGTGGTGTGGGTTGGGTGTTGCATCAAGTAGGATTTTTGTGAATAGAAAAAAATTGAAGTTGCCAAGCACAGTATTGTAAGGTGATCCCAGGAGGCATCTCACCCTTCAGTCTAAAATACTTGTGGCAAGTTGTGTGACACACATATTGTGAAATTTTTTATACAAAGCCTTTGGTTTGAGGGGAGGTGACATCTTCTTTATACTACAGTAAGCTGTCAAGCCCGAGGCTGTGTAAGAATAAGTTCTACCATTTTAATGCGTTTTTCCTCCAATCCTTTTGGAAAACATGACTTTTTGTTTCGGTGAACATGATATATGTTTTTGAATTTTTATCGTTATCCTTTTTTGGTAACCTCATGCTGTAATGATTTTAATCAAATGCTATCAGTAAAATAAAGTAACAAAGGAAACTTGGAAAATAGTTTCATATGATTAAATCATGCCAAGTGTATATAACAGTTTTGTGAATATTTTCACACTTCAGTTCAATCATTCTCAGTCTTTGCAGTAGTTTCAGCACCAGAATTGACTTCAGAGGCCTGGACCACCCCAGGCTGCACCATGAACTCTCCCAGGCCAATCACTTTGCTCTCTCCTCAGCAGCCCCTGTGTAATCCCAGATCAAAGGTCTCAGAAAATCAGGACAGATTCTCCTGGGTAACACCCACATGAGTGATACGAAGCAGCATTTTTACTCATTCTCTTGCAGGTTATTGCTCGATAGCTGGACAATATTAAATACTTTTTCCATATATATATATATATATATAAAAGTAAAGTGACATTTAGTCCCCTGTAATGTCCTCTGCCTATGGTGCACCTCGATGACCTCTGGTGCACCATAGCAGTCATTGAGCCTATCCCACATAGCTCTCAGTCCGTTTGCTGGTTGGTTCACATACACAGATCGTATTGATTGATTGATTGATTGATTGATTGATTGATTGATTGATTGATCATACTTTATTCATCCCGAGGGAAATTGGGTTAAGGTAAGGACTCAGCTGAACAGCTGGCATGTTTAGCTACCTAGCCATTTCACAAGGAGGTCAAGATGTTCACTTGGTGAGCAGTTGAGGCCCCTGATGGTATTCATAAACGATGCTTTCCAGGCTCTATAGCATTCGGGACGGTCGTTGAAGTGAATGAGCCCTGTAGACACCAGTTCGCATCGAGCCATAAATCTAACAAGGTCTGACATGTTCTGCTCCATTTCTAGTGGAGTGTACAGTGGGCCCCTTTCCTGGTATGTGATCTCATGTGGGTGACTGAAGTTGTCTGGGGTTGTAATATAGGCGGTGCCGGTGTAGCCACTGTCCAGAGGCTGTTGTGCATAATTGACCGTTGGCTCTTGTTTAGGGGTGTAGGTATCACTTTGCTCTGCTTTGCCTGGGAAATGTTCCTTTAGATTTGTAACTGTAGGTGTGGTTCGTGTTTGGATGTGTGGTACTGCAACTGACTTGGGACTTGGTTGAGTATGTATATCAGATCCTAGCGTAAAGATCCTGGGGTAAGAGTCTATGGTCGGTGAATGCTGAGGGAGCTTCATCTCTGTGTTATCATTGGAGGTTTCTAGAATGGGTGTGGTTTGACTGCCATGTGTGGCACCCTTCACATATTCCCTTGTGCGCCTTACTGGGTCATCAGCAGGAACGTCTATTTCACTAAGAGTCTCGTTATTATCCTTAGTCGCTGCAGCTTCCAAAACTTACTCTATGACTGGGTGCATCCCACCCAGTCATAGAGTAAGTCAAAAGATGCCTCAGGAACTTCTCTGTATGCAAACAGCAGAAAAGACAGCCATCCCAATCTTTGTATGTGTTTGATATGTATTTCTGCAACATGCTCTTGAGGGTCTGGTAGAACCTTCCCGCCAGGCGATCAGTCTGTGGTTGGTTAGGTGATATTATGGTTGCTGAGATGCCCAGCTGGTTTTGGAGGAGTTGTATCAACTTGGAGGTAAAACTGGTTCCCCGGACTATCAGAATTTCATCTGGTATCATCTGGAGAAAAGCTGTACCAGTACATACACAACAGTGGGAGATGTGAAGGAAAGCTTCTGAAAATTGTGTAGCATAGTCACACACAACCAAGATATACTGACGATAATATTGCTCTTCATGAGGCTGTCATTGTGGAACAGAGTTGACAGGAAGTGGCTCGAGTAGACCTTGATCTGACTTGGGAGCAGGCATGTTTTCTGGCATGTGGGACATATAAGACAATGACACTGTGTACATGTCTAGCAAAAATGGGAAGTCATCCGCAACACCCTCTACAGATTTTTTGGTGGCCAAGGTAACCAGCCTAGGTGAAGGTATATGTAGTTTTTATTGTTTAAAGTGCCTAGAACATTTCAAGACGATTTCATCTTGGTCAAGTCATCTTGGTATTCATGTATCTATATCCTGTCAGATGTTTTAAACCAATAGGCATCATAGATTAAAAAAAAAAAAGTATGTATGATGTGTACGAAATGTAAGAAATATGTGATTATAAATAAATGATTAGATTTTTATTTTTTTAATCTATAAATTTAGTGCCTTCACATAACAAAACCATACAACTTAGCCACTTACTGTGGGACTCTCTGTCACTTTATCTGTGGATTAGAGGATAAAAACAGTGAGTGGTTTGTCAACAGTTCAAAATTTGAAATATGTGAGTGGGTGGAGAGTGGCAGAAGATAGCTTCTTTTTTGCCTATCACCAGATTCTCCTATGGGTCTGAGCAGATGTGCCATGCTGGAGCTGTTTTTCTTAACTTGGGAAAAGGAATTTGACGTTCTGCACAGGAAAGTCCTGAGCTTGCCAAACACACAAACATGCACCATCCATACACACACAAACCGACCACCATAGCTTGTTGTGTTGTAAATCATTGGCCTCTCTCTGGTCTATTAAGATATGGAAAGCGCCACATGGGATTTATACAGTCAATCTATTTTACTAGTCTTTGGTGTCAGTGCTGCCATCAGGTTTGTTCCTTAAATGCCTTATCAGTTAAATGCAGCTGTTATCCTATGTATTCAACCAGAAATGTGAATGTGACTTCAGTATGAATAGAAAGCTATGTATGCTATATAGCATTTCTACAGGTATAACATTTATACATTGTGATTATATATATATATATATATATATCTTGAATTAGTTGTAAAAATAACGATAAAAGTCATGCATCTTTTTTAGATATGAAAAAATGATAATATATGTATTTCCTTTTTCCTTTTTATTTTATTTTTAACTTTTGTCACTATATCTGTCACATCTGTGAATATGAACTGTGCTGAAAATAGATATAGGTTTTATATCACAAGGTAAATATATAATGCATTAATATATGCAGAAATAATATAATATAACATAATACATTTTGTTGATGTTAGCATATTTATGTAATGAACACACAAGGATGTTCTTTTTTTTTTAACAAATCTGATCTTTTAACAGTCTTTACTAAGATAATTTAGTGAACTCGTTGTTTTCATTCTCTTGGAAAGCAGCTGCATCCCACTGCAGCTTTAGTGATAAATATTGTGTTGTTAAGGCAGAAGACCTATCACATATAATAGTATTACTATACTAAGGGTAATGATTCTATTACTAATCCAAATGCCAGTGTTATTACTTGAACAGCTGTTGTACTCCACGGTTTTGTATTTGTACTTGTACAGGTTCTCAATTTAACTGAGTAAATCCAATAAACCCCAAGTGAGCTCCCAGATTACTTTAAACTCAAGATTGGGCCTATGTAAATGCTTCTGCATACAAAGACTAAGAGTAAACTTACATAAAGAGATAAATGTCTGTGCCAATTTCACTCAATATAAACATCAATAAATAAAAAGCTCTATAAATTTGGCAAATATTAAGCCCCACTTTCTACTGGTACCATCTCTTTTGCTTTAGAATATCCATCTGTTCTTTTTCATAATACGATTTGGAATGAAAATCAAATTATAAACCATACTAGACATTTCACTGTGTGCTTCATGGATTTCAAAGGGGAGCACTTCACAAAATCTTGCATACATCATTGATCCAACAAATGATGTCCCCATGTCTGCATTTCATTTCTTGTCCTCTGCTGGCTGCTCTGACCAAAACAGCTTTATTGAAGCATGACATTACAGTTTGCTGGATACTCACTCTACCTGGCTTATACAAGGTCTGGTACTGTTCACTGTTTTAGGACATTTTTTACACATCCTGAAGAAGGCCGTCCATCCACCCATCCAAACTTTTTCTACTGCTTATCTGGGGTTGGTTCATGAGCCACCAGCCTAAGCAGAGAAGTCCAATCCCCCCTTTCCTCAGCCATCTCCTCCAGCATATTCAGGGGAACACCAAGGCATTCCCAGACCACAAAGAAATATAATCTCTCCAGAATGTTTTGGCTCTGTTTGGTGCCTCTACATGGTAGGACATACGCAGAACACAATGCTCAGGAGGCACTCTAGTCAGATACCCAAAACACATCAACCCTGTATCTAAGAGAGTCCAGACACCCTTCAGAGGAAGCTCATTTCTACTGCTTTCACACTCTCTAATTTCTTTGCTTACTAACCAAAGCTCATGATCAAAGGTAAAGGGAGGAACATATACAGACCAGTAAATTGACAGCTTCACGTTTACCCCAGTTCTCTCTTCACCCCAATGGATTGATACAGTTTCTACATCACTGCAGGCACCACACCAACTTGTCTGTCAATCTCCCACTCCCTCCTCCACACATTCTTTAAACTCTATTTCAGCTGAAAAATATGGCCTCAAACTTGGAAATGTTAATTCTCTTTCCCCCTGACTCACACTTCCCTGTTAACCACTCCAGTGTGAATTGGAGGCCAAAACCGCCACCAGAACCACATCATCTACAAAAAGCGGAGACAAGATCCTTTGACCACCAAAGTGGAAGCTGCCTGCCACTTCTCTCTGCCTAGAAATTCTGTCCATAAAAATTATGAACAGAATGGGTGACAAAGGACAGCTCTGGCAAAGTTCAACACCCACCAAGAATGAGTCCAACTTACTGCCAAGAATGCAGACCAAGCTCTCTCTGCAGCTTTAAAGGGACTGAATGGCTTGCAGGAATTGTCCAGATACCTCAGAAATCTCACAGGTTCCCTTTAGGTACATGGTTGAATACTTCTTCAAGTCCCCAAAGCCCATGTAGGCTGATTGGGCAAACTCCCCCACAATTAATTTGAGGGTGTGTGTCCAAAATCACACCTTTAGTCGATTTAGATTCACCACTTAACCTAACCCCATGCATGTTTTTTTTGCATGGAACCAGTGCATCAAGGGAACCCTCACAGACATTGGAAGAAGATGGAAGCTCCACACAGAAAGACTACAGCAGGTGACATTACTTTTCAATTATCCACCATGCTGCCCCTTTTTCATAGCATTATATTGCTTCTAAATGATACAGAATATTTAGATTTTTAATGTTTTCGTTGCAGTTAAAATTTTAGTTTAGCATTTTCCTTAAGAAAAAAGACACTGGAATGCATGTCCTATTTCTTCATCTTCTTGCCACTGTGGTCGCTTTACATCCATCTAATCCTGTCACTTGCGTCTTTTTCTATCAAACCAACCATCTACATATCCTAATTCACAACATCCATAAATCATCTCTGTGGATTTTTCTCGGCTGACTCTGTATGGCTACAAGTGTTTTTGTTGTGCTGCATCTCTCTCCCCTCCTGCGCACTGCGCTCTACCGGGGCGGAGTCATGACGGCTCCAGCCCCTGGCTCGGACACCTGCAAACAATCATCTCATCCACTTCTTAAGGCGGCTGCTGAGAGTGCTTCTTCGCTGGATTATTGTGTAACACTTGTCAGTGTCATCGCCAATCTGTGCTTTTTCCCGAGTTTCTTTCGTGCCGCAACTTACCTGTTTTTCCTCCCTGTGTCAGATTTCTCGCCAGCCTGAGGACCGCCGTTTGGTGAGCTAAAAGCCGGAGTCCGAGCTACCTGAGCTTCAGTGAAGGATTGTGTACATAGCCATCCCCTTCCCGTGCCTGTGTTCCCCGGAGACCCTCTTCCTGTGCCCCCTCACCTGTATATATCCGCACCTGGTGTCTGTGTGTAAATAAATTGTGAACTTAAGTGACGGTCTGCCTCCGAGTCTCTCCTGAGCCTGACAGTTTGTTTGTTTGCTTGGTTTCATTTTTGCTTTCATTTTTCCTGCCTGGTAACTCCATATTAAACATCCTTTGACTAGTATATACAAGAGATGGACCGATCCAATATTACGTATCGGTATCGGTCCGATACTGACGTAAATTAATGGATCGGATATCGTGAGAAATGTAATCCGATCCATTAAATATCAAAAAAGCGCCTCACAAAACTTACGACACGGCGTAACTCGGCTCATAACCGTAGCACGTCGGAGCAGTCTGCGTCACGTGATAGAGCGGCTGTGTGTATTTGTAGCCTACCAATCTGGCATTTCATTTCAGAGGACGTTATCCCAGAGAGAAGTAAAGCAAGTGTGTAAGTTCATCTCTGAATGTTTGTAAAGCATTCCCACGTTAAGTTTAACAACCGATATATGGAGTGACTGCCTCTCTCTCCCTCTCTCTCCTGCTGCTACTTCAATCATGAAGCTGATCAATGATCAGCTGATCGGCTTTTCTGTCGTGACTCTGTCTCTCTTGTTTGTTTATTACCCACTTCACGCCAGAAAGAGGAAACCAGGGGCTGAATAACAGCAGCACGTTTAACCTTGATAAGCTGTTGTTAGAATTTATTCAATATTACTTTGTACACCAGGATCCTTTTCTACGTGGCTGACGGCTGGTAACTGTGCAGGGGCGGATCTAGTTTAGCCAGGGGGGCCGATAGGGCATTAACAGGGAAAAGGGGGGAACAAAGACATACTTTTCTTTCTTATTCTCATTTAAAATGTCTAGCTTTTAATAAATAATTATTTGAATCGTACACTCAAAGTTTTAATCTTTTAAAAAATATATAGAAATCCATTAGTATATAGTAACTATTGAGTCTAATATACTCTAGTAAGCTATAGTACTTTTTCCTTTGGGAAGGTACCATCTGTCTGCAGTTCTGTTGAAGAAAGATGTTGAATCTATTTAATTATTCTTGAAAAATAATTGATTTCTGTGTATTTTTTTTCACACTGCATCAAATTATAGTTGATTACGTCGATTAAGCATCATGAGGTGGAGGGTGGGTGGTTCTCTATCTATTTTTCTTTTTTTATTTATTTATTTATTTTGCTGGGAGTTTTAGGACCCTATTATTTAGGTTGCTTACTCTTTAAAATACCAGAATAGGGAGGATGGTGTAGGTTTAAGTGTATTAGATTGATCAGTATCGTGGAACTATGAAATATTTGGGTGCTGTGTATTTTTTGCATATAGGTATAACAGAATAGCTTTAGTGTTGTTGTTTTGTTTTTTAACTTGAGTATGAACTTATACAAAAACAGCAAGATATTTAAAAAAAAAACAGTTTTATTGATTAAAAAATACATGTATTCATTGCTAATCCTGTCCATCCTGGTCACTCCCAACATGAACATCAATCCTGCCTACACTCTATTCTTCACCTCTCTTGTGCACTGTCTGTTGCTTTACATGGTTAACCCCAGGTATTTAAACTCATCCAATTTCATTACCTCTACTCCCTGTATCTTCACTATTATAACTGCCTCGCTGTCATTCACATGTATATTCTGTCTTTCTTCTATTGTCCTTTATTCCTCTTTATACTTCTCCAGGTTCTTTTCTGCAATAGCTGCACTCTAATCTCATAACAGATCACAATGCTGACTGAGAACATCACAGTCCATGCTGTATATATTTTCATTAGTATTCTTAAAGTAAATACTGCAGCTATAGTGGTCAAAGCCATACTAGTCATTCTTTGCTCACTGAATGTCACCTCTTCTTAACTTAGCTTTAGCACATTATTCATATTATGGAAGCTGGGGAATCTTAACAATAAATGAACCACACAGAGATTGAGACTGTTATTCCACCCCAAGCAGGTAGGAGCAGCTCTTTATTGAACACTTTACTTTGCTGCACTGTGCTTCAGAGGGTCAATAACCCCGCATATAAACTCACTCATGGTGTAACATCTCTTTGTATCAAAACAACAACTATCAGTGTATTTACAGGAACATTAACAGGAACGTTAATGTTAACAGGAATGTTCATAAGAGTTACGTAGCCATAACAAATGCAAATACACAGTTTAAACATCTTAAATGGCAACACATGTTCCCTAGGCATGATGGGAAAGAACTAGCCACTTGCCACAATATTATCATGCTACTGCTTTAATTTTAGCAACTAGTGGTTACTACTAGGGCTGTGCGACATGACCAAAATCTCATATCCCGATACAAGACATCTATTGTCCCGATAAAGATATAAATCACAAAAATGTAACATTTTCTGTAAATTCTGTGAATCTCGGGCAGCTCGACTTGTCTGAAGTGTTTCCAGCTGGGCGTCGTGTACCTGGAGTCAAGTTTTTTAACCGATGCATGAAACGATACATTTTAGACATAAGTTGTAACGGCCGCCGTTTCTTTGTGAGTATTTATTACACGGCCTGCTGCGGGGAAAAGCCTGTTCTAACGTTTGACTCTAAGGTTTATTTTTTAGCACCTGACGGCTCTTTTTTGCTTCTCATCCTTAAATATTCTGCATACTCTTTCACGTGATTCAGTTTATTTTGAAAAGTCTCAACAGGAGCTTGAGCTTTATTGTGAAAGGTTTATGTGGAAAATAAGCGGACACGCGAGGGTTTTACCGTCGTTGTTGCTAACGACAACGCATAAAAACAGGCGATTGTCCATCTGTAGTGTGGTTATATTAAATATAAGAGAAAGAGAGAACTTTAAGAAATTAATATAGCCACTACAGTGACCATCAAAATGATGAAAAAATATTGCTGCAAACAGTTTATTTTGCGACACCACGAAACAAACGATAGCGTGAAATGAAACAATATATATCATTATATCGAACAGCCCTGTTACTACTACTTTGTACATCACCCTTATTCTTGAGACTTATTACCTCTCCACTTCTCCAATCCACAGGCATCTTCGTACTGTGTTTAAAAAATCTGATTAAAAGTCCACTACCCTAGACATCTCCATACTTCCACAGATATGCTACGTACGTTAACAAGACCAATTATAAACTTGTATAGGCTGCACAATCAGTTCCCCATCCCCTTCTCAAAGTAATTTTTGACCACCTTATTTCAGTCTGTATATAACCACATATTACTGTAACTTTACATTAAACACAGGATAGAAAGTATGTTGACTGTATGGAAGCCCATTTCTGCCACTAAAAAAAAAAAAGTATCCATAACTGTAAAATTCAAGTTATCTTTATTGAAATTTTGAGTTATTTTCTCAAAATTTGTTCTCAAAAGACAACAGCTATAATGCTACAGCTAAACTACCAGTATTACAGCCATTCATAAATGCACAAATTGCTGAGTATTTTCAGCGTGGCTTCACAAATGATGAAATCCTTGTGTTATTAGCTGAATCACATGGTGTTACTATCAGCAAACATACTCTCGAAAGCGCCAATTTGTTACAATCCGGTTTTGAGTGCGCATTCCTCTGGGTAACAAGAAAATGACGTCATTCACGTAGATTACTAGCAAACTCGAAATTTTGAGAAAGATAACTCGAAATTTCAAGTTATCTTTTTTTGGTCTAGTGGCGGAAATGGGCTTCGACTGTGATACAATTAATAGAAAATACATATATTTAAAAAAGGGAAAAAAAGATTTCCAGTCAGATCACAAAGGTGTAACAAGTATCCTTATTAAAACTGGATGTCATGCTGAAGCCATTGATCACATTCACCCATGCTATGAAGTCAAACTTGTGAAAGTTCCCATTCCTGTTTTCTCCTCAGATGATAAACTGAGCTGAGGACAAACAGAATGGAGCCTGAATCAATACCTCCATTTACAACATGAAAATAACCTGGGGAGAGAGAGGGTGAGGAAAAACAAACCGATAATCTTCCAACTGTCATTCCCCTTGTGCAAGGGGAAATCAATCACTTGTTGAACTCCATACAGTGTGCACCTTGGAAACTACAATCTTTCATCACAATACGTACATGCTGAGTGGCTTATGATGGTCAACAAACAACACATACAAAAACTTTCTTTGCTGCCTTCCTCTTGATTGACTCATTGAAATTCAACTTTTCAGAAAGTACAGGAACCAAATGAAAACAAATGCATCTTTCCTTTTCATGCTCGAACAACCCTATAAAAAGGTTTTCAGTAAGTGAAAAAATAGAGCTTTCATTTGTTTATTATGTATCTTTGCTGATTACTTTATTTGAAAAACTAGAAATAATAAAAAAAATAAAAATAATGACAATAAAATGGGGGAAAAAATGATTCAATCTGGATTTTAAACAAATGTAAAAGGGTGTTCATCGAGACATGGAACCATTCTGCAGTTCATTTTCTATCGTCTCTCTTCTGAACTTAAAAGACATGAATTGGTCTGATGTATAATCAACAATGCATTTCTCTCACCCTGAATCATAACCTGTTTAAATGTCTTTTCTATTCTGCATTGGGTCATAATTTAGAAAAGGAGTGATATGTTGCATGGGCTAAGGCTTAAAAGGAACAGATAAGCTCTTTGGAATCATAAACTCCTTAGACAAATGTTTTCTGTGGTCATACTTTTTTTTTTCATCTTTTATTTATTTATTTATTTACTTTTCCCCCAAACATAGCATTGGCTTCCCTTTTGAGAGCCAGTGGCTACACCCATGTTTTATATACAGTCTCTTAGTGTTTCTCTTAGTTGTATGACAGTTTTATTTCCATTAGCAGCTAACCTGTTAGTTTGTTACCTGATTATGGTGACATGATATAAGAGTTGAAGAAAGTGGGGGCTCAGACTGCAAAGGAGCAGAAAAGCCCAAAATAAATGGGAAATGTTGCACAAAAATAGGTCACTATTTATCTTTTGAATAATGTATATTTTTTAACTATAATTTGCATATTCGTAATTGTTTCCATTGGACCTGAATTATAAGAAGCAAAGTCTGTTTGACGTGGAGGAGATTGACTCTTGCATTGTTGTTGCTATAGTTTACTTACATGCTGTGCTCAATGCCTTGTCAATCTATTTGTCACATAGTGTTTGTGTTACATAGACTGACAACCACATGTGCTTAACTATTCCAGCTTAGAAGATGTGGTTTAAGCTAATATTTGCATGTTGAGACTATATCTATATGACAGGATAGAGGCAATGTTTTATTTAAACATGATATTTATTGCCTGTTTTTTTTTTCCGATGTAGCAATTAACTAATCCAAGATAATTTTTCATATAGCTAATGTTATCGTACTTTTGTGTTGTTACTTCTATACCTATAACAATCTTTGAGAAGTTTGTTATAGCTATCTGCCTGAATTTTAATTCTTTCTTTTGTCTTTTGTCTGGTCTCTTTAGGAGTCACCACAGCAGATCATCTGCCTCCATCGCACCCTATACTGGGCAGACTGATCTGTCACACCAACACTGTGCATGTTAGACAGCCAGACCTTTGTCACTTTGCAACAATAGATTCAAAATATAACTTTTTACCACTGTAATCAACATGCTCTGAAATGCATGACTTTTACCCTGAAGTGAAGCTGTCTGTCTCAGTTTGACAATGCATGCTGATAGTATTACACATAATTTAGTGATGTGTGAAAAGACAGTGAAAGCTTTTACGCAATTTAGGCAGCACTACTACTGAAGAGCAGGTGTACTCATGTCAATAAATATTTTAATTAGCACAAGTTCGACAATATAGATATCACAGATATATCTTTGTGGCACTCCAAAACTGTTTTAGCCAGCACTAAAGAAAAACCACATGTGCTAAAAAGAAAAAAGCTTGAGAATAAAAATTCAAGCACTGTGCTGTTGTGTGTTTAATCAAACGTATAGCACTGCATAAACTTAGCTATGACCTCTCTGACTTCGAGCAGCCAGCTCTTCTCTTATCCACGACTACTATATTTTATACATACACACCATACCAGCCCAGTAATGCTGCACTGTTCTGTCTGGGTCCAACTTTTGTATTGTTCATGATCTGTGCTCTCTGCCAGAAACCACTTTAGTTACAATCCAAGCTCTCCCAGTGGATTTATCAATTTTAATATACAGCATTGCTACTGTTTTACGACTTTACATTGCGTCGAATGCCATATTTAAATACCAGTGCAGGTCCATTTAGGATGGACATGGGTAGAATCTCTGAGCTGTTCCTACTCCACTAACATGTTTCTAACATTATACATTCCCTCCTGATCCAGCATAAGAATGCATTAGATGTGTATTGTGACTTTATTAACTTATGTTTTATTATGCTGAGCTTCAACCTGAAGTTTGAACCTATAACTTTTCACCTTAGACTTCTAGTTTACTAATAAAGACATTGAACCCCATCATTTTCATGCCGTGTGATGCATGGTTTATGTGAATGTCATTGTGTTTTATGCTCTTCAGTGTACAAGTCATTGCATAAGAAAGCATCACATCTCAATGTTACCCTCTGCCCCATGACTCAGAGTTGCCCGGTATCAAGACTTTAGCTTGAGGGCCAATGTCATCTTCAGTGCCAGAAGAATAGATGTGGCATGCCAGCTTCATACACCTCCCACTCACCATGCTTCACTAGTATCTCATCCTACTGTAACTTCGCTACGAGTAATGACCATGCTCCTGTCTGGTCCATGTATGTATGCACACGTGTACATGCCCACACACACAGAAAGAGACAGACAGGGGAGACAGTGTGAATGTAAAGCTGTTGAAATCAGTGTTCTTTCTTTACGCAGCAGTCAGATTTCGGAGACAATTGCAGATAACAAATAGTAAAAAGGGAATGTAAGCTGACAGACTTTTACTTTTTTTTCAATTTTAAGTTCAGTTTTATCATCTTTCAGTAATACAGTATAGAACTTAAATCGATCAGTACTCTTCACAGAGGTAAAAAACAAAAAAAAGGAAAAAATCTCTTAGGAACATTATTTCTTTACTACATTATTTTGTATTTAATGTCTTGTATTTAGATCACCAGTGTGTTTCAAATTTGTCTTTACTACTAATTAATATGAATATTAACTTAGAGCAATAGATGGTGCACAAGAGAGGTGAAGAAAAGAGCTCAAGCTGAGCGTAGGGGCAGAGACAAGTGTCAGTAGTGATTTGTGAAAAAAAAAGGATAGAAGCAAGGGTAAAAGACAAGATTTACAAGATGGTACTGCGACCTGTTATAATGTATGGTATGGAGACCGTGCCACTGACAAAAAGACAAAAAGACCAAGCTGGAGGTGGCAGAGCTGAAGAATCCAAGATTGGGAGTGACCATGATGGACAGGATTAGATTTGAGTACCTCATAGGGACAGCTCAGGTTGGAGACAAACTCATAGACTCTAGACAGTGAATGTATTGGATGAAGTTTGTTGAATATGGAGCTGCCAGGCAAGAGGAAATGATCAAGACCACAGAGAAGATTTACGTAGTGTTGATGGTTGATCCCCTAAAAGAAAAAGAATAGCATCAATAGCATGATCAAAATGAGATTTCACACTTTTTCTCGGATCTCAGCCTGTCAACAATGCAATACCACTATATGACTATGGCTTTGACTAGGATCCTGCAACTTGAACAGTTGATTACAACTGACTTACTACAGACATCTTTAAAAATTTGTTGACTGAATAAAATGTCAGTTCAGGCAGTCTGTTCAAATGGACATTCACTGAGCAAAACCCAACTGTTGCTGTGTTGATATACTGCAAAACTCAGTGATTTATTATTAAATACATGTAGATTTCTCAGATTTCTACAGAAGCATACATATATTACTGCTGGTATTTACTGAACAAACACACAGCCTTTTTTGCTTCCATTATATTCTGTTTTAAAAAAGTTTGAGATATGAACTCCTGGTGTACTGGGATGAGGAAAAACTGGAATGAGGAAAATAGTTCACTATGGTTGAGATGTTAAAATTAGGTGCAGCTTGGCAAAAAGAAAGTTGATAAAATAATGTGAGGTTGTGATAAGTTATTTCCTTCAAACAAATGTTAGACCCTTTACAAAACTGTTTTAGTTGCTCCATGTCTGCCATGGCCATGAGAGGTTATATTAATTTTTCAGCCACTTTGTAAATAAAATAATTTAGCTGTTCAATATATTTTTTCCTAAAAAGACAGCTCATCAAGACAAATAACTCACAAAACACTTAAATAAAGTTAAATACATAATTCTAAACTTACATTCAGAATTAGATTTGATGAATATTATGAATTTATACAGCATGTTAGAGTGACACACAAACGGCAGCAATACCGGCAGCAGGAAGTGCTGTTTATGTACTTGTATTTGTGCTATTCTCTTATACTCACACATTCCAGCCAAAATTATACCAAAGTATGCCTAAATATAACTTAATCACTTTCTGCTTTCTTGTTGCTAGCCAGCATTTATGTATGCCACTCACATCCAGAATGGGCATAATTGCTAACAACAGTTGTGAAATATTCTGAACGCAGTCTAAATAAACTACTGAGAAGTAGACCTTCCTCCACAGCTTCCAGGCATTTTCTCCCTTTTTTATGGTCAGTCTGTGCTTATATGTATTATGTTCTTATAACCTGTCATTCACACCAACCACTGTTTTAAATAAAATGTATAATAGGCTCTGTGTCAGTGATCTTCCTGCTCTTGCTCAGTTCATGTTTCACCCACTTACATCCCCATTAAGCCTTTTCTACCTGGTACTCTGTATCGAACTGACTTCAAATGTCAAACTAGGTAAAATCTCCTTTGGGAACAAGGAGAACTTCTTTGACAGTGACAGTAGAGAAAGCATTTTGAAACTGAGGGAAGTTAAATGTCATCATGAATATATGAATGTACCCTGAGTGCTTTCATCAGTCCATCAATCTCCTGCTCGTTTTTGACGCTGTTTGACGCACTGCTTGTTGTGTCTCTTGTCACAGTAATAATCATTTTTGTCTGTTTTCCTCATTGCAGTGTCATATGCAGGTTGTCCTATTTCTTTCTAGTAATGTCTTATTTACCTTGTATATGGATGCACCTTAAGGTGAAATAAACCGATAAACCTAAACAAATGTAGTGAATTGAATCATGCCAGAAATGTGAACGTTGAAGTATTCATTTCTTATATCAGATTAACAATTACAAGCTGCAATTACAACTTTCTTTAAAGTAATCATTTGCATTGTGCTAGGTAGTACCTTAGAGAATGTCGAGTCCATTGAAATTTGAATTACAAATACACTGGCTTGCATTTACAATTCAATTTATAATGTCATATTTTGCCAAACTACTGCCCACACTGTTGTACTTAGGTCATGTGAAGACTTTTAAAGCTCTAAATAGAGAGAGATTGGAGACTTGATCATGTTTATTAAGTTTGCTTGGCTTCATGTGCAGAATCGTGCTATGTAGCAGCCTACAGGAATGGTGTAGCATGAAGCTGAGTAGATGTGAAATGTGGGCACAAGCTGTGGGCGAGATCCACTTCCTCTGTCTCCGTAGAGATGACAGGGAGACAGGAAGGCCCTCTGCACACTAGCCCATCACTAATTCAAGATGGCAGCCACAGTCAGAAGAGCTGGCATCTAATGATAATGTGTCTGAGGAGGTCAGTGCTGGTGACAACAGTGCAAAACATCTGTTTGTAGCTACTATGCAAAATACCTTGTATCATTTTCTGCTTGGTGGAACTTTGTCCTCTGCCATCTGTCCATAATCTAACATTTATCAGTCATACACATTTCTGAAAAAAACAAACAGAAATCGACCATCTGCTTATGAGAAAAGGTCATTTACTTTTACTTCTTCTTCGTGACAATAGTTTTTTCACTGCAGTAGCGACTTTAACTGCTAATGCCAAAAGAATAAGAAAAATAAAAAAGTAAAAAAAAATCTGTCACTTAAAACATGCTTTTTTTCATGTTTTAAGTGGCATATTTCATAGTGGCATTGACTCACTATGTAATAAACACAGTTCAGTGATAGCAATCACTTTGTCGCTGAGCGGCGAAGGAGAAAGACGGGTGTTGTTAAAGGGTTGGGACATCAAAGTAAGTGTTTGACAGATCTTCAAACTGTGTGTGGAACTATTTCCCCCCGAAAGCCTTTGCAGTACTGAAACTGGAACTTTTTGCAGCTTTTCAAAATTGGGTCTCTGTGTGTGTGTGTATGTTGGTGTGTGTGGAGGCTGGTGGTGGTCTCATGAATGTTTTTTCAGGTGACAACATCAAAAAGTATTTAAAGATGATATCAGAATGTGTTAATGGCATTTGCAACCTGTCCATAAACCTATAGGATGTTGTTTGGATAGGAGTTGGCATGTCTGGGCTCAGTGGAGACAACATTATTCACTCATAATTAATACACTGGGCGAAAATAAACATGGCATTGTCTTGATCTGCTCATTCTCACATGTATCATACAGAAGCAGATTGCACTACTGTTTCCTTACAATACAAAATCCCTCAAGGAAATTGCTGCTGCAATTTGGCGCTATATAAATTTGATTGAACTGAACTGACTATACACCCGACCATTACCTGTCTATTCTCAGATGACCACAGTCAGACATCACAGGTCTTCAACCTGTCTACTCCGTTTTACAAAGCCTGCTTAATTTCTGATTACACACTGCATTATATATTTACAATCTCAAATGTATCTCCATGTATTATTTACTGGTACCCTAATAAACCCACATCACAGCTTTTCAATTGCATAGCAACAGATTACAAAAAGGAGTTACATGGGCAGGATGACAGACAAACAAAAAAGGTAGATACAATTTCCTGTAACTGGGATGTAGCTAAAATGGTTAAGCAGCATAAAATTAACATTTCTGAACTGCAGGTATATGAAGATACAGACTTGAACTGGAATGAATTCAGGAAATGCGAGGGCAGGATTCAGTTGCATAGCAGCTGCTGGGAAGTGTAACGTTCTGAGTGTGACACCCTGCAATGAACCTGGCTCATCGTGGACCTGTGTTCAAGGATAGGGTGTCTACTTTTATAAATGGGCTTTTTCACTCTCACTTGTGCACTGCCAACTGTTCTCCCTGAACTCTACTCGTCTTTGTCTCCTGACTTCAAAAGCCTAGTTTTCTCAATAAGACAAGATCAGTCAGTGTATGAGTTGCTTTGATCTTTATGTGATTCCTGTAGGAAATAAAGCTTGGCACTCACACTGCTTATCAGCATGTCAGAGAAGTGTATATTTATGTGCTTGACCTTAATAGCTGTGATTGGATACCCTCCATTTAGCCCTCTTCCAGCATCCTGTCAATAAGTCGAGAGTGAAAAGATAATGGTTTGACTGTTTCAGTCCAAAGAGGCCCACCACTGGGAATAGAGGAATGGAAACACTCTGTGAGTGACACATCTTTTACAAATCCTTTTAGTCAAAAAGCGCTTTAACATGAGTCATCAGAGTATGTGACGGCCTCAGTCGATATTGAGCCAACATATTTCACCTCTAACTGGTGGAGCCCTGTTTTGTGATGCTATTCTTGTTATTAAGCCCACAGAAATAAGGAGAGAGAGAAAGAATGGAACACAAGAGGCACTGACTTGACTTGGACTGTTTTCTCTTTGGTAATCCAAAAACAGGGAACAACAGAAAAACCTGATTTGATCCATGCTAAATGAAGGTTTGAGGTCTTTAACTGCTTTTATTGGTTTAATTTGATATAATGTCAACTTGGATATGTATCACATCCTTTCAGCTTTCATGAGCTTTTGCTCATTCTTCTTGATTCCATGTACTGATACTATATGTATTGCATTTTGAACTCATTTTATTATTATTTTTTTTCAAATGTTCTATCTGAAATTGAAAAGAACCAATCTTAAAATTATTATAAGTTGTATCCTGCCTCACACAAACTTTCATAAAGCGCAGTTCCACTCTTATTAAATTGGATAGAATTCATGTGAATATATCTTGAAGGCAAAGTTGCAGTTGACTGGCTAATTTTAAGCGCAAAATGTCAATTTCAGAACTATTAATGGAAAAGCTTCATTCACCCTTTTTGAGCTATGCTTAATCTAATTTTTAAACAAGAGAGCATGATAAAAGAACTGCCGGCAAACACCTTTTCTAAAAGGAATGTTTATGTTCAGACATGTGAATTGCTGAGTGCAACCACAGAAATTTATGGTTCACTGTCATTTCATTTCCATTACAGCTGCCTGCTGTGACTAGCATTTGTGGAAAATATTGTTAAAGAAAATTGGATCTGAAATTTAGTGTCAGGACCCTGAATCAGAGGTGTGTTTCTTGATGTTGATGAGCAACAAGACTTGCAAGAGAGAGAAAAGGAGACACAGGGGTATGTCTCACAAGGATACATTTTCTGTTCACTCCTCCTTTGTCTTGTTATTCATATTCTCTCCTTATTTCCCTCAAATGTACACAGTTCTTTGCTTCACAGAGAAGAATAAAAGAGCAAGGCAGAGATAGGAGGCCAAATAGCAACATTTTTATCTGTGTTGTGCTGACTCGGCTGGACTCTCCCTCTGAGAGGCTGATGAGGAGGAATGGCCTTGTGGAGGAACCATCCGGGTGCATCCATAGCTGTCATCATCATCTGAATCCAGGACTGCTGAATCTGCAGCTTTGGCCCCCTGCATGGATGGGAAATGACCTGTCTATGTTCGCCTGACACCCTCTTCTTTTACGATGAAACTTCTCATCCTGCTCACACAAAAACACACATCTCAACGCAGACTTGTCAACGTGGGTCGGCAAGTTCTTTTTAATGCAATCACTGGCGTGTTATGCCTTAAGACTTTATCTTAATTTTTCATCCATGCCTTTAGTCCGTGACAGCTCCCAACTTCCCTAAGGAAGGAAGTGTGTATCTTTTTACACATATCTACAAAAAAATAAAAATAAAAATTCTGTGTGCATACAATCTCTGGACCACTGACAGTCTTGTTCTATACTCTGCTATACAGTTCTCAGCATAGTTTAGCACTGTATTCCCTTTCTCATGATAAAACCACTAATCAGCTTAAAAATATAAGCCATTCACGTGGCTGTTAGCCTAACCTCATCAGACATTATGCACACTAGGATTTGTTACAGTATGTACCAGCTAAATAACATCCAGCATTGCGTGCTTGACAATGATTTTTTCAATCGTCACATTTCTAATCTAATGCCTGTTTGGCTGTTCGGACTTCGTTCAACACCAGCATTCAACATGAGAAAACTGTGCATTGACACTGCTGCTGGTAGAACCTCACAAATTTGTTCATAGTCAAACTCAGTCCATCATATAGTGACATAGTATGTTTTAGAAATCATTTTGGAAACACTGAAAGTACCTTAGTTGTATCTGCCATGTCAGCTCCTAGCAGTTTTAGATGTCACCATTCTGGGAAAGCAGTGATGTAATTTCAGGCTAAACTGGACACGACACAGCCTCTCCAAGTCTGCACATCTGAGTTAGACATAATCATATCACTGGTTCCTTCTACAGGTTCCAGAAAGTCACAAAATGCCTGCAGAATCCAAAGAGAAAACGTGCCAGAGTAATTATTGTGACTGTTTAAATACCCCTAGACTTGTATGTAAATTAAATGCATGAATTACACAAAGCACAAAAAGCCAGTGGAAGGAGAAATTTTAGTTATCAATGAAGAATAAACAAATTAATGCTGTAACATAAAACATGCGATTGTAAATGCCAAGAAACATTTGTATTTAGAAGAGAGTTAAATTATGTGGAAGTCTAAGTGTTAAGAAAAGGATTTTATAGATGACCAAGAAAACCCCCCAAAAACACACATGCATTCAGGTCCACAAGTATTTAAATACTGATGCAATCTTTGTAATTATGCCTCTGTTCACCTCCACAGTGGATTTAAGATTCAACAATCAAGATGTGACTGAAATCCATCTATGGGCTTTAATTCAAGCGGTATAACAAAAAGTATGTTTCCAGTTATACATAGTGCACTGTATTCCAAGATTCAAACATAACTGGAAACTAACTTAATTTTAATTTTATGCAGCAAATAATGTCCTAAAGTCTAGAGCTCATTTTGATGTTGTGCCAAGTCTTCACCATGGCTACCTTCAGCTGATGCTTTTTTATGCGTCTCTCTGCCTTCGGTTTGTCTTCAGCAGTGTTGGTCAAGTTACTTGAAAAAAGTAATCAGTAACTAATTACTGATTACTTCCCCAAAAAAGTAATCCCGTTACTTTGCTGATTACTTATTTTCAAAAGTAATTAATTACTTAGTTACTTTTTAAAAACACGATTTACAACCTGAATAGGTGATAAAGCGATAGATCTTCCAGCCCAATTCTACTTTTTCTGCATAATCCATCATACAAAATGTAATCAAATGGAAAAGTTTCTTTTTTTAACTTGTTTTATCAGTTTTAATCTTTTAACTTTATGCATCAAGCTAAAATTTAATTATATGCAACATTCTCTGACTTGAATAAATTAGTTTAACATTTAAACCTATTTTCTACACATTCCAGCACATAAAATAAAGTATTTTTTGTGTTTACACTCACTCTTTCAAACAGATGCAAGTAAAACACAGCAGAAAATAAATCAAGTCAAAGACTCAGCGGTCCTGTTGCTCTATTTTCACCTGTAAAGCAGGAGTTGGGTAGGCGGAGGTTTACCCTGGTGCAGCTGTGCCGCGGTCAGTTGAAGAATCCGCGAGTTTCTCTGTGAGTTTCCCATTACGTCATAGCGCACTCGGTGCTTGCTTGGAAGTTTAGGGGTTTTTTTCGCTGTAAAAAGTTTTCTTCCCACGCACAACGGACGCTAATGTTTTTGTCACTTTTTATGGAATCAAACTCAAAATAAGGTCAGTACTTCCACGCTTTAAACGCCGCACGCTCATACTCTCTCCCACAATCAATATGTGATCCATTGTTGATCTGCACACAGCTGTTGTCACCAACGGCACAAAAAAAGTAATCAGATTACAGATTACAGTAACGCGTTACTGCCCATCTCTGGTCTTCAGTAATTGCAAAGCATGCTCTATTGGGTAGAGATCAGGTGGCTGACTTGGCCATTGAAGAATATCCCCTCTCTTAGGCTTCAGAAACTCTTGGCTTACTTTTGCAGTATGCTTTGGGTCATTATCCACTTGGACTGTGGAGCTCTGTCTGATCAGTATTAAAGCATTTGGCTGAATCTGAGCAGAGTGTACAGGCTTGCACACTTCAGAATTCATCCTGCTACTTCTATCAGCAGTCACATCATCAATAAACACCAATGGCTAGATTCCACTGGCAGCCATGCCACAACATTGCCTCCAACATGTCTGACAGATGATGTTGAAATCATTCTGGAAGAAGTAAATCCATCCAATGCCTTTTTTTGTCTGGAAAAGGCAGGGTGTTTTAGGTGCTTTCTGGGAAGTTCTAACGTGGTCTTCCTATTCTTGATTGTAATCAGTGGTTTTCTCATTGCTGTAAATTCTCTTCTTCACAGGGTTTTACACTTTTACAGTGATATGCAGGGATATTTTACAGAGTTTAACTGCCCTAGCTTCTTTAATGAATGTATTTCTTTTTTTCAGCCTTTTTGTGCCTCTTTCACTTGCATCAACATTCATTTAGACTTTATTTTGGGTGTTCCAGTGAACTAAATGCAACTTCAACACTTTGATTCAACTCTAAATCTTTTATCTGTTTCATTTGTTACGAAAAACAACAAAGCCCCCCCCCTCCCCCCACCCAAAAAAGTGTCAACATCCAAATGCTTTTGAAGTTGAGTGCATGTGTGTTTTATTGCCTGCCACAGATATACAGACTTTTCAGTGCACAGAGTAGTGCCATTAGTTGTTATTCATTCCTTAGTTTGTTTATTTATTTTCTTTACTTATTCACCGGTCAAACTCAAAATGCTAAATAAAATCATCTCCCCAATTACAACCTGGGGGCAGCACCGAAGGGAAAAACTCTGTTGAAGTTTCCCTCAAGCTCACTATTTCACAGTTCAGTTTAATTTCAGTTTAATTCAGTTGTATCAATATAGTACCAGTTCACAACAACAATTGTGTCAAGGCCCTTTAACTTGTAAGGTAAAGACCCTACAATATTAACGACAGAACCATAATACTCAGACAATCCCCTATGAACAAGCCTTCAACAACAGTTCCAAGGAAGACTGTTGTTATTTTCTCACAAAAGGTTGTCTGCCTGTGGACCATCCCAACAGCATTGCAGGTATTAGTTTCCCCTTGTCTAGCCGTAAGCAGATGGGTTTGGTCAAGGCAAAACCATTGTAACTGCGTCATATAGTCATAAGAGTCATAAGACTACACAATTTTGCAGTTGAGCCTAAAGTATCCGGTCGTTAAGTGATGACGTGACGAATCCTACTTCCGGGTCTAAAGTAGTCTGCGTTTAATATGGCTTTTGTGTTGTTAACATGTTTAATGTTTTGTATTTTCTTCTATTTAATCTCAAAAAGCTCCTAAAACAGTCAGTGATCACTGTTGATCTCCCTCGGGTTTTATTACCACTAATCATTTATTTAAGCTCAGTTTTTAAAACCTTAGGATGTAACTACAGCCCAGCCCATGCAGCAGTATATGAATGACTAACCTCGTATTGTGGATGGATTATCTCAGTTGTTCTCCTGGCTGAAGTTTGGTCTTTTTACAGCATCCTGCCATGCGATTACATTTGTTCCTGACCACCGAGAACAGTTAGCTTGTTTATATTATGCTAATATAGCTAATATAGCTGTGTCGCTAGTGGTCATGTAGCACATCATTATATACCAGCTAGCCCAACTTCAGTAACCCTACAAACGTCACTGCTGTTTAGTTTTCTGTCTTCATTTATGCTGGAAGTGATAACAG